>NC_051071.1:14678569-14923569 GCF_004664715.2 Peromyscus leucopus | reverse complement strand
GCCAACATTCCAGCCTCCCTGTCCCACCCCACACATAATGACACCCTAATTTCAGCTAAGAAGCAGTTACAGAAGGTATTGGTTGCCCTTATCAACACAAAGGCTGGAATATCAAGTCACAAGGAAACCTAGGACAAATGGCTAACTGTGGTATCTATTAGCACATCAGAGGTTACCCTTGGCCCTAGGCCCACTCAGTGCCAGTGGCTCCTCTCAGCACTTCTCACCCCCCCCCCCCCCCCCAACTCTAAACCTCTCCAGCCCAGGTGCTTCCTTTCCCTTCCCCCAGCTTCTCTTTCCTATATAATGCTGCCATATCAGCCTTGAGCTCTCTTGGTTCTTCCTGTTAGGGTCTGTGAGATGTCCCACAAAAGACCACCAGTCACGATGCAATCAGCAAGAACATTTATTACCAACATATTGGGGTCAAACCATCTGACAAAGTGACAAAAATGGTGACCGGAGAGAAGCTCACAGGTTCCTTTTAAGCTCAGCTGAAGGAATTCTAAAAGCATCATGATTATTGGTTAGGGCTAGCAGGGGTGGGCAAGTCTGGACAAATCCCAGGCCTTGTTCTTATTTGGTTATTGCCTTGAGGTACCTGGGGGGCTGGGGAGTTGGCCCAGCGAATGTGCTGTTCTAATCATCCACTGTCAGGGGGTTGGTGATTGATTGCCCTTTGTTTGTGAACTGAGGCCTGGTTCTCGACTGAGCTGTTAGGGGCCTGTGATGATGTTTGCCTGGTCCTCTCACTTCTCTTTGTCCTCTGCTCTCACTCCTGGTCTCCTGTCTTGCCCCTCATCTTCTCTCCCTCCACCCCCACCCAGTCTTCTCTGTTGGCCATGTTCAATTCACCATTTTCTCCCTCTGCTCTAGACTCTTCTAAATACCTCTGGCTGAATTTTCTCTCGGATGTACAATAAAACCTTCTCTTCAACCATACCTCGGAACTGTCATGTCCTCATTTGAATTCAGGAGGCAGAGGTAGGCAGATCTCTGTGATTTCAAGGCCAGCCCGGCCTGTCTACATATCCAGTTCCAGGACTGGTGTCAAAGTAAATTAATAATAATAATAATTATTATTATAATTATAATAATAAATTTAAGAAGCCTTTGAATAAAGCATTTCACTTGATCATACAGTAATAAACCCATCTTCTGCTTAGAATATTTTAAGATAGGAAACAAATATTAAATAAAAATTACAGGAGGCTACTGTTTGGGCTGAAACCCACCTGTACTGGGTCTTAACTGATTCAGAAAATCTAAGTAGTGTCCTTCAAGCTGAAGTGCCTGCTTACAACTGGAGCTCCTTATCTGAGAAATCAACCAGATACCTGAATTTCCCCATACAGACTCACTTTAATTGGCAGGATAATGAATCACACCTTTGCCCCAATCTGGCCCTAATCTCTCCCAAGAAGGCAACACCTGAAAAGAAGTGACGTCATCAGTTTCTCCCTGCCCAGGGCGGACAGGGAGAATCAGTTCTTTGTCTCCTTTCTGTCTTCTGCACCCCTTTACTGTCCATAACAGCCAAGCCGTTCTGCTCACCGGGGTCTCCTTCCAGTTTACTGGATGAAGCGTGATCCTTTGCCAAGAGCATAAGGGCAACCCAGAGTAGACTTAGTGTGATTAAGGCCGTTGACACAGTTTTACCCAAAGTTCCATCAGAGCAGCTTGGACCTCGGAGGCATCAGGGAGGTGCTTACTTGCAGGAGCTGATGAATGATTGTATATCAAACTCATCAAGGCAAAGCACATCCTAAACCCAAACAGTTAAATCGCCTTTTCCAGCTCAAGAGTTGTTGTGGCCACATCGCCAAACGAGAATCCAGACAACCTGTCTGACCACAGCTGGGCTTAAGCAGGAGAATGTTCTGGAACTGGTTTTGCTGTTGTTAGGCAAGAGTTTTAATCTGATATTGTTAAGGTAGCTGGGCATGGATGCTCATTCATCCTGCTTTTTAAAAATTTATTTATTTAAGAAGAAAGCAGGCTTACCACAAAAATGCTGTCTGTGTATTACCAATTTTTAGGGATTTAGTCATGATTCTGGGAATGAATATTTAGATCTCAGAGCAGAACATATAGTGGGTTTTTTTGTTTTTGTTTGTTTGTTTTGTGTGTGTTGTTGTTATTTGATTGTTTTTGTTTTGTTGTGTTTTGGTTTTTGAGACAAAGTCTTGCTATGTGGTCCTGGCTGGCCTCAAACCTGTGGTGATTCTCCTGCCTCAGGCCTGGTGCACACTTGTAATGCCAGCACTCAAGAGGCAGAGGCAGGAGGATCAGGAGTTCAAGGCTAGCTTCAGTATATGAGTCAAGAAAGAAAGAAAAGCAGGAAGGGAGGGACAGATGGACGGATGGACGGACGGACGGACGGGGGTCACTGTAAAGCACATCAGTAAATATCAACATGGCTCTGCCCTCCATTAACCCTCATAGTGTATCTGAAAGGATAAATAAAAAAGAGAGGCGAAGTGGAACCTTTCATCGGGCCTTGCCAGGGTGTGCACTAAACAAACACGCCACGCACAACAGAGTTAGTGCAAGAGGTTTATTGGTGGTGTGGTTTGTGTGTGTGTGTGTGTGTGTGTGTGTGTGTGTGTGTGTGTGTGTGTGAAAGGCCATGTCGGAGTGGGGACATGAAAGAGGCAGACAGACAGAGACCAGAGGAAGAAGAGAGATGAGGGAGGAAGGAGGAGGTAAGAGAGGAACAAGAGGGATAAAGGAGGAGAAAAGAGAGCGAGCTGTGCCTGGCGGGCACTTTTAAAGGGTGCCCATGTGGAAGGTGGAAAGGCACCCAGTGACAGGTAACCATGTAACTGTTTTGGTGGCAGAGGCAGGCTGCTGCCCTGGTGGATACTGACAGTACTGTTCCCTTTCCTAGCTTGCTGATCTTTGAACAAGTTCTCAAACATTCTAACAAGATTCTTTTCTGCCACAGGACCTTTGCACATGCTTCCTCACCCTCCCACTCCGACTTCTCCATTCCTTCATCTAAGCAAACATTGTTTTCGCCTCAGTTGTAACACAGGTTCTTCACAGGTGTTTTTTTTTTGGCTTCTGCAGAGGACATGAAATGCCCCAGTTGTATATCTCCATAGCCCCTTATTTTCTAAATAGCATATTTTGTAATCATAATTGCATACCTTCAGCTGGGAAGCTACTTTGTTTCTCTCAAGGAGAGCATTTTTCATATGCTCATGGGGCCATCTTCATGGATTATAACATGGATCTTTTGTCTGATGCTTTCTTCACGTTAAACACTATTCTAGGAAACTCTGACCCGGGAAGAGAAAAGTTGTGAATAACTTTATTGTTGATTCCAGGGACTTCCAGGAAGACCCACCAACTCTTTGAAATAAGGTATCAAGATGACAATTTGTTTAACAAGATTCTTGGAATCTCCTCATTCAACTTCTGCCCAGTCCTACCAGTCCACAAGCGACCTTCAGAAAATGTTAATCAAGGCTTCTCTGTCCTCTCTCTCTCTCTCCCCCTTTCCCTCTGTCTCTCTGTCTCTCTCGGTCCCCCCCCCCCCCCCCCCGTGTGTGTGTGTGTGTGTGTGTGTGTGTGTGTGTGTGTGTGTGTGTGTGTGTGTGTTATGCTTTCCCTTGTAGCACAGGCTAGCTTTACACTGACTATGAGATCAGGCTGGTCTATAGCTCACCATGATCCTTCTACCTCCACTTTCCAAGCACTGAGATTAGAAGCATGCACTATCATGCCTGCCTTCTCTACCCTCATTAGAACACTTACCTTAAACTCCAGTTTTGAAGAATAGTCCAATCTTGCCTATACCTGCTGAGCTGCTGCAAAGACTGTCTAGACAATGTTCTGTCTTGACACATAAGCAGTAAACTGAATTCTATCCAACAAGCTGCTTTGGTGACATCTAAGGAACTAACTTTCTTTGTCTTTTGATGCGGGTCTAACTAGGTTTCCCTGGCTGTCCTGGAATTCACTCTATAGAACAGATTGGCCTTGAACTCAGAGATCCACCTGCCTCTGCCTCCCAAGTACTAGGATTAAGACACACACCATCACACATGGCACATAGGGAGAGATTTGTTAATACTGACATCTAACCACTATGTATATTTAGTGTTCTTCCTCTGCCTCCTCCATTTTTCTGCCCTTCCCGGAAAGTTATATATATATATATTTTGCTTTTTTGTTTTTTGAGACAGAGTTTCTCTGTGTAGTTTTGGTGCCTGTCCTGGATCTCACTCTGTAGTCCAGGCTGGCTTCAAACTCTCAGAGATCCACCTGGCTGTGCTTCTCGAGTGCTGGGATTATAGGCATGTACCACCACTGCCCGGCGGAAAGTTATGATTTAAACCATGGTGGAAATCAGTGATACTCTGGATTTGAAGAAATAATTGAAACTGATAGACAATTCTTTCTCATCAATTTATGTTCTCAAGGAGAACATAGACCTAGTCAGCTTTGTTCACTGATATATTTCAATGTCTGGGAAGAAGAGTTGCTTAGTACATAATTGATAGACGGTAGGGTGGATCAATGAGCAGATGAATACCAAATCCCTGGAGGATGCAAAAGTAGCTCTTCCTGGTAAGACTTTTGGCTGAGCCTCTTGAAGCAAAGTAAAGAGGGAGGGCCATTGTAGCTGGAAGTTTCTCTGGTCCTGACTGGTCCCACAGTCGGGAGGAATCTCTCCTACCCATGTCCCACAGCAGCTTGGTCCCAAGTAAACATATAGAGGCTTATATTATTTACAACCTGTATGGCCTATGGGTCAGGCTGCTTGTTAGCTAGCTCTTATAACTTAATTCATCCTATTTCTATTAATCTATATATTGTCACGAAACCGTGGCATTAACAGTATGTGGGATCTTGTTGCTCCTTCGGTGGTGGGCTGCTGTCTCCCCAACTCCATCCTTCTTCATTTCACCTTCAGTTTGAATGTACCACCTAACCTTATTCTGCCCTGCCATAGGCCAACGCAGCTTTATTTATCAACCAATCAGAGCAACACATATTCACAGCGTACAGAAAGACATGGCATAGCAGGGCATTAGTCTCAGCTCTCAGGAGGCAGAGGCAGGTGGATCTCTGTGAGTTTCAGTTTAGCCCAGGTCAGCCAGGGCTATGTAGTGAGGTCTTGTCTTAAGAAAAAAAAATGAAGAAAAACAATTTCTATCTTTGTTTTGTTTTGGTTTAGTTCTCATGTAGTCCAGACTAGTCTTGAACTCACCATGTAGATAAGAATGGTCTTGCATTCTGATCCTCTTGCTTCTGTGTCCCAAGAGCTAGAAGCACAGACATGTGTTACTGAACTTGGCTTACTAACCCCCATTTCCTTGCCCTACTACTCTTACCCAGTTCCGGGAATATCCCCTCACTGAGGCAGGCAAGCATAGGGAAAGGCTTGGCAACCTGTTTGGGCTGTACACATACCCATCTCACAAGACACCTGGCAACCTGTACCTCCAATTTGCAGGGAGCTACACGTACCCCTCCTGACAATGGAGTTGTCCTCCCCTTGACAACCATCCTGGATAGATGGTTTCTATTTAATTCTTGGAGAATAAAGGGGCCAGTCTGGTCTAAACTAGTTTTGGGTACACATAAAATAGAGCAAACTGTGTCCCCTGAGTGAACTTTTAAGGAGAATCCCCATTTGCTACCCTATGCCTATGCATAATTGGCTATGCATATGATTAAAATTAGAGGCATCATGGGAGGGGACAAGCACAGTAAAGAAAAGGTTGTATGACTCAAATCTGTCAATCAAAGCAGAGGCCCACCCAAGCAAACCTTTAGACCACATAAAGGAAGCCCCATGCAATAACCTGGCCCTAGTGTACTCTTCCATTCATATAGACTGCTGCCACTCTTGACAGCCTGTTTATGATCTGTAGTATGGCTTGGCATTTGATAGCATTTTCTTGCTACGTTGCCGTCTCTATGAACCTTTATTACAATTCTTTGGCTAAGAGACCAACAACTTGGAAATACACAGTCTGGACATCAACCATTGGTGACACAACTATGTAAGATGTTTTATGTTGTGGAATAGTCTTTTTGTACATTGTGAAGATGTATTGCTCTCATTGGTTTTAATAAAGAGCCAAATGGCCAATAGCTAGGCAGGAAGAGGTTAGGTGAGACTTGTGGACAGGGGAAAAGTGCAGGGATGAAGAAGGGTGGAGTTGCCAGGAGACTCAGGGAAAAAGCAAGATGAATATGCTATGTTGAAAAAAAGGTACTGAGCCATGTGGTAGAGTGTAGATAAGAAATATGGATAACTTAAGTTGTAGAGCTAGTTAGTAACAAGCCTA
Organism: Peromyscus leucopus; assembly: GCF_004664715.2. Classification (NCBI taxonomy): domain Eukaryota; kingdom Metazoa; phylum Chordata; class Mammalia; order Rodentia; family Cricetidae; genus Peromyscus; species Peromyscus leucopus. The sequence goes on along the minus strand of NC_051071.1, from coordinate 14,917,261 downwards.
AGCTATTGACTGAGCAGGCTTCTGGGCCTCAATTTCCATGGGTTCTAGCATTATAGGCACACATTTCTGGCCTTGATTTCCCTGGGTTCTGGGGATTCAAATTTAGTGCTCACACTTGCTCAGCACACACTTTAACCACCGAGCCCCTGGTTTTTGTTTGTTTGAGACAAGGTCTCAAGATGTAGCCTATATGTAGTTTATAATTAATAATAAGTCTCTGTGTGGTTATTGGGGAATTAACAGGTAGAACAGAAAAGCCAGCCTACAGTTTTAAGTTTTCAAAATTTTTAATTTTTAATTTGTTCTTTTGTGATGCTGGGGACTAAACTTGAGGCCTCTGCTTGCTAAGAAAGTATTCTACCACTGAGCTACATTTTCACATACCTCTATAGAATTCTTTTTCCTTTTCCTTTTTCTATTTTTTTTTTTTTTGAGATAGTTTGATGTAGTCCAGGCTGGCCTTGAATTCCTGATCCTTCTCCCTCTACCTCCCAAAATTCTATAATTACGTGGGCCACCACATCTGACTACTAAAGGAGTTTCTATGGGGTGCTAATAGTGGCCTCATGTTACCATATAGCTACCAGTTGTTTTGTTCTAGGATTGTTTTGGTTTGTTTTGTGCATGTGTGATGTGTATGTATGTGATGGTGTGTATCTATGTTTGTGAGTGTAAAATAAGTGAAAGTGCACATTGGCCATGATTCAAGGCCTGTATGTGTTCTGGCACACACGTGGAGGTTAGAGGACCACCTTGGGTGTTGGTCCCTTCTTCTACCTTGAGACAGATCCCTTTGTTATTGCTGTTGATTGTGCCGTGATAGCTGGCCCATGACCTTTGAGAGTTTCCTGTCTCTGCCTCCTATCTGGCCATAGCGGTGCTGGGATTACAGGCACGGGATTACAAATACAGGCTTCCCCACCTCAATTTCCATGGGTTCTAGGATTATAGGCACACATTTCTGGCCTCGATTTCCATGGGTTCTGGGGATTCAAATTTAGTGATCACACTTGCTCAGCACACACTTTAACCACTGAGCCCCTGGTTTTTGCTTGTTTGAGACAAGGTCTCGAAGAAGAAGAAGAAGAAGAAGAAGAAGAAGAAGAAGAAGAAGAAGAAGAAGAAGAAGAAGAAGAAGAAGAAGAAGAAGAAGAAGAAGAAGAGCATCTGATCCCCTGGAACTGGAGTCATGAATGGTTGTGAACTACCTTGTGGGTGCTGGGAATCAAACCAGGTCCTCTGCAAGACAGATGTGTGTTCTTAACCTGTGAGCATCTCTGCAGCCCAAGGACACACAGTTTTTTGTTTTGTTTGTTTGGTTTTGGTTTTTCGAGACAGGGTTTCTCTGTGTAGCTTTGTGCCTTTCTTGGAACTCACTTGGTAGCCCAGGCTGGCCTCAAACTCACAGAGATCCACCTGGCTCTGCCTCCCGAGTGCTGGGATTAAAGGTGTGTGTCACCACCGCCTGACCGGACACACAGTTTTTTATGGTGGCAGAAATAACTTAGCTGGTGGGGATGGTTACTATGGTATGCATTTGCATATGTATATATAAATATATGTGGGACTAATAACAACATTGTGTTCTGAATTGACATCGGCAACAGCTTTTCCAGGTTCTGCAGTTATCCGAGAAAAATTGTACAGACAAAAATATGTGGAACGATTCACAGATTTGCATGTCATCCTTGTGCAAGGACCTTGCTAATCTCTGTAATTTGAATGTATGTGCTGCCAAAGCAGCCCGCCCATGACTTGAGCCTGATCCTCCTGAATCACCTCAGATTTACAGCCTTATGAGCCGGCTCTCAACCTTTTTCACGGAGCTATCGATCGTACCACACTGAGGACTGAATTCAAAGGCCTCTCACAAGCGACTCAAGCACTCTGCCCTCCACCGAGGAGCTACATCCCCAGCCCGAGAGGACTCTCTGAAACACAACTAGACACTCGGGAATAAACTCTTGCTCTAGGTCCCAGCCCAGTGGGTGCCTTGATTTGACTTCTTTCACTGGCTTCAGTCGTGGAGATTCAAAGTTTGTTTTGAGGGTGGAGAGGTGGCTCAGGTTAAGACCACTTGCTGCTTGCTCTTCCAGAGGACTCCTTTGGTTCCTAGCACCCACGATCCACAGCTTATAGCTGTCTATAATTCCAGCTCCAGGGGTCCATCAGCCTCTTCTGGCCTCTGTAGCACCTGCACACCTGAATCATATACTCACAAACAGATACAGAAAATTAAAAAAGAAAATCACTAATAATAAAAAGTTTGCTTCTCCTCTGAATAAACCCAGATGAACAAACTCAGTTGGCCTCGGTAAATGGGCCAAGCCTAGCTCTCCACAGTCTTCCCAAGACCATCCGTTAGCTTTAAAGCATTTCCTGCCTCGTGCTTCCTGGCATGTAAGTTCAACACCCAAGTCAGCTTTGTTCACCTTTGACAGACTTCCATTTTGTCAGCTTTAAATTTTGGGGAGGGGGTGGTGCGGGGTGGGGACGGGATTGGGCAGGGCCTTGCGCACGCTGCTAAGAGTTTTCTCTCCCATTGAATCACATCTCTAGCACCCAGGCTTTTTGTTTTTGTGCCGAATTCAGCTGATAGTTTCTAGTGGTCCAGGTATTCCGCAGCAGCTGGCTCTGAGTCGGACCTCAGAGCACATAGCACATAGCCTTCCTTCTCTGCTCCATGTCTTTCTGCTCTCGAACTTTCCTGGGGCCTTGCTTCCCTGTTGGCAGGTAAGCTGGGTGTTCCTGTTATCGTTTAGCTCCTCCCTTCCCTCCACACTCAGTCTGTCTTCCTTAGGAATCTCCCCTCCTTTCTGTTCCAGGTAGATCGCCCTTGACTGGACACACAAGCTCTTACCTGAAGGAATCTAATTACTTTTTAACAGTTCAGCTGATCTTCCTACCTGCGGGCTCCACGCAGCTCCGGAGTGCTGAGCCAACCCACATTCCTCCACTTGGCCTTGCTTGTTGCTGCCTACTGACTAGTCTAAACATTTCACTAGGCACCCGGAGGCGCCCCATGATCTCACCTAAGCCCAGACGTCTCTCACTTTAGCTCCCAAAGAACCCGTGACCAGTAATCCTCAAATTGGTGTGCACATTCCGAGTTAAGTGGCTTCTCCCCAACTTCTGTTCATGTTCGAAACTTCAGTCTTTCATCCCCCTCGACCTCGCTCGCTCGTAGCAGCGACCTAGCTGAAAACCCTGCAGCTGTTTTCTCCTGTACCTTCACTCACCTCTCACCATTCTCTAAACGCCTGGTTTATAACTGGAACTTTTCTCCCGTGGGGAAACTAGGCCATGCCCACCCCCGCCCCACCTCTAAGGTCCCACCGACAAACAGAAGTTGGATTCCATTTACTGGACTGACTGAGCATGGGTGAGTGGTTCCCTACAGGAGAGGAGCCGCAGAGCTGCACTGGGAAGTCTTCACCTAGCATGGGCGATGGCTCCCCACTAGTCACACGGATGGAGACCCCTACCCTGGTCATCCCCAGCTTACACACCCTAGGCCCTCCCTGAGATCACCCAGGCCACCTGCGGTGGCATCCAAGCAGCTGGAGAGTGTCTGCATACTTGGGCTTGAGTCCCATGACCCTCTCCGCCCACTCCTTCTATGAAGGAGTGTCAAGCAGTCAACAAGTCCAGCTGGGGTGATCTTTTGCCAACAGGCAGAGCTGACCTCGGGGCAGCAATGGCTGCTGTTTGGCTTTGAGGTTAGTGTTATACAATATATATAATAAATAAATAAATTATCTTAATTTAAGGAAATCGTGTTTTTGTTGTGGTGGTGGTGACAGTGTGTGTGTGTGTGTGTGTGTATGTGTGTGTGTGTACATGTCACAGCACACCTATGACAGTCAGAGGCTAACTCTGAGAAGCCAGATCTTTCTTTCTTTCCGCCTTTAGATGGAAACTCAGGTTGTCAGGCTTTCAAGGCATGTGCCTTTACCCATGAGCCATCTTGCTGGTCCTAACTTCTATCTTTCGGATGGATAGGACTGTGAGTCTTTTGGTGACATTGGAACTCACACCCAAGAGACCTGGGTGTTGACAAGCATGTGTGGTTATGTAACTGGCCATCATCACAACGATCCAGGATATTTCCATCAAATCAAAGAGATGCATCCTTTGTGTCTCTTTCCAGACAATCCCTTCCTCCCATACCTAGTTTCTCGCAATCAGTGTACAGGTCACAGCCTTTAATGTACTTTTGTACTTTCCCCTGTGGGCCCTGTCTGTATTCTCAGATCCTTCCGACTGAATGGTAATCTCCACAAAGACAAAGAATTGCCTTTTTTTTTTTTCCATTCAATTTTGTATTGCTTGAGCTTAAGTTCCAAGTGCAGCTGGGCATGGTAGGGTATGCTAGAAATCACAGCACAGGGAGGCTGAGGCAGGAGGATCAGAGGAGTTCAAAGCCATCCTCAAGTATGTAGCGACTTTGAAGCCAGCCTGGGCTACATGAGAATCTATCTCAAAACAGCAAAACAAGCCTACCCCTTCCCCCAAACCCAGAACAAGTTCCACATATATTTATTAAGTGCTAGGTCATATATCTGAAAACGAGAGCAGGAAGGAGGGGAGGAAAGAAAAGAAAGAAAGAAAATAACAAAAGAAGGGAGGAGCTGAGGACTCAGTGGGTAAAGGTGCCAGCTGCCAAGCCTGTGTCCTGAGTTAAATCCCAGAACCCACTTGGTGAGATAACCAAGTCCTGAAACTTGTTCTCTGCCCTCACCCGTACCCTGACATGTACCCCCCACACCCACACATCTCTGCCCTCACATGTGTACCCTGACATGTACCCCACACACCCACACATCTCTGCCCTCACATGTGTACCCTTACATGTACTCCTATACACCTACACATCTGTACCCTCATGTGTGTGCCCTTACATGTACGCCTCACACAAAATAAATACACGTGAAGAAGGAGGCAAAGGAGGAGGGAAGCTGAGAGATAGTTCAGTGGTTAAAAGGAGTCCTTGCTCTTGCAGAGGACCTTTCTCATGTTCCTAGCAACCTTGTCAGGCAGCGCACACGCCTCTGTGACTCCAGCTCCAGGGGATTCAGTGCCCCCTTCTGGTTTTCTCCAGGTACCTGCACACATATGCAACCCCCCCCCACACACACACAGACACATCGGTAAAAGTAAGTCTTCTTTTTTCTCTTATATAAGGAAGAAGCTAACAGCCCAGAGGAGGCATTCTGTTGTCTCTAGCGCTGTGAATCAAACCTAAGCCTCGCTCATGGTGTGCCAATTCTCTGCTACCGAGCAGACCTCCACCCTCTAGAGAGAGGCTCTGATGCAACATCAGGGCAGCTAGCAGAGTAGATGGCATTTTAATGAATTACTCTGTTTTCAACGACATTTTGTTTTTGAGTGGGTTTCACATGTAGCTTCCGTTAGAAGGCACTATGTAGCTCAGACTGTCCTCAACTTTCCATCATCCACCTGTCTTAGCCTTTCCAGTGCTAGGGTTATAAGAGTGAGCCACCAATGCTTGGTTTATTTTGAGTTATTAATCTGAACCATTGGTTAAAACTTAGACATGAATACATTGGAGTTTGAGCCAGCAAAACTTGTTAAAGGTATGCATCCGGGGCTGGGGAGTCGGCTCAGTGGGCAAAGGGTTTCTTATCCCCATGAAAAGGCAGGTGATGCACATCCATGGAGCTTATGCTGGAAGAATAGAGAGAATGATCCAGGAGTTCACTGGCCAGCCAGTCTAGCCAGCTGGTGAGCGAGCTCAGGTTCAGGGAGAGACCTTGTCTCAAAAAGTACAGTGGAGAGCAACAGAGGAAGATCTTTGATCTCTACCTTTATATGCAGACACATGGTTGAGCACAATCCCCACAGTGCACATACACACATGAGAGAGAGAGAGAGAGAGAGAGAGAGAGAGAGAGAGAGAGAGAGAATGATAGAGAAAGGGGCAGTCAGGGAGGGAGGGGGCGGGAGGGAGGGAGAGGGAGATTATTATAAGATACATCTAAGAGCTGGGCATAGTGGTGCACACTTTTGATCCTAGCACTTGGGAGGCAGAGCCAGGCGATCTCTGTGAGTTTAAGGCCAGCCTGGTCTACAGAGTGAGTTCCAGGCCAGCCAGAGCTACATAGTGAGACCCTGCCTGGACGTGGGGTGAAGAGAGAAAAACATACATCTAAGTTTGGAAAGGAAGTATTTAATTATTATTTTATTTATTAATTTTATTTTTGGTTTTTCCAGATAGGGTTTCTCTGTGTAACAGCCCTGGCTGTCCTGGAACTTGTTCTGTAAGACCAGGCTGGCCTTGAACTTGAAGAGATCCACCTACTTCTGCCTCCCGAGTGCCAGGATTAAAGGGTTGCACCACCACTGCCCAGCTATTTTATTATTGTAGATGAGTGTTTTGACTACATGTCTGAATAGGTACACCACCTGCAGGCTGTCCCTGAAGAGGCAAGGAGAAGGCATTGTATATTATGGAACGGTTACAGATGGTTGTGAGCCACTATGTGGGTTCTGGGAGCTGAATCTGGGTCTTCTACAGGAGCAGTAATTGTTCATAGCCTCTGAGCCATTTCTTCAGTCTCATGGGGAGGGATCTTAATGTAAATAACACCTACCATGCAGCAGGACACAGGAAGCTGGCACTCACCACTCCACGGCCACCGTTTCTAATCCACTTACATGTTGTAACAAAGTGACTAAGACAGGAGGTTTTCTGTCCTCCGCATACACCAGGTACAATTAAGCTTTGGGGTGTCAAGGAAGAATTGTGCTATATAGTTCACACTGCTTTGTCTGTCAGGTTGGATGTAAGTTACTAGAAGATAATTTGTTGGGAAATGAAATAGTTAATGGAAGAAAACTGAGGAAAATAACCTCCGAGGATTCAGACAGAGAAAAATGGGGTTTGGGTGGCAGTGTCTCAGAGAAACCAACATCCGTTCTCTTTCAGATGTTTTTCTTTCGGAGAGTCTGCTTTCTCCACTAACATTTAGTGCTTGAGCTTTTGTTAAAATATCATCTATAAAACCCCAGCTTGGGCTGGAGAGATGGCTCGTCCACTCAGGGTACTTTTTGTTCTTGCTGGGGACTCACGTTGAATTCCCAGCACCCACATGCTGATTCACAACCATTTGTAACTCCAGTTTCAGGGTATCAAATGCCCTCTTCAGGCCTCTGAGGGCAGGAGGCACACACATGGCACACATACACATACATACATGAAAAACACTCATATACATAAAATTAAAATTAAATGATAGGTTATGGGGGGAGCTGAGACTGTCTAACTGTGTAGCTCTGGCTGTTCTGGAACTTACGATGTAGAACAGGCTGGCTTCAAACTCACTTGTCTACCTCCCAAATCCTGGAATTAAAGGCATGATCTGCTACACTGGGATTAAATGGCAAATCCTAAAACACACACACACACACACACACACACACACACACACACACAAACAAAACAAAACAAAAAACTTTGCTTGAAAAATTGAGTTTGCTGACACTTCTGAGTTTTTATGTTGTCAAATGACAATGAGCAGGGAGTACTGTAGGATTCAGGGTCCAGGGCTATCCAAACACACTTGTGTTTTATTTATTCATCTCAGGGCATTTTGGGGTGGTAACCAAGTTCATTTCAGCAGTTAACTGTAAAAGAACCCTTATGGGATGGTCGTGATGGTGTACAACTTTCTTCCTATCACTCAGGAGGCAGAGGAGGAAGGATTACTGAGTTCGAGGCCAGCCTGGTCTACAGAATGAGTTCCAGGACAGCCAGGGCTACACAGAGAAACCCTGTCTCAAAAACCCAAAAACCAATAACAAAAATAAAAATAAAAATAAAAACTCCCAAACCCCAAAACCTATATATAGTCTGATGAGGTTGTCAATTAAGGCACATGAAGAAACTCAAGGTGGGAGTATAAAGATATTCTGAGTATCTGGTTCAAAATGAGGACAGTCTCTTTTGAATAGTTTGGTGTCATGGAAATTTAAAGTAATTCTGCAGTCAGCCTCAGGAGATAATATTCTTGCTTAGAACAAGTTGGAAGATAAACTTTGGACAGTGTATTATACTATGCCCTTTGTAATAAATAACCCAAGATAATGTGTTAAAGTTTAGTCGAGATTTAAATTCCTGAGCTGATTAAAGTTAAGACCATAAGGTCTAAAAAATGTATTAATATTAGTTCTGAAGTCCACAGTGAAGAATTGCGTGGCTTAAAAAAAAATCACTTTATAACTGCCCAATTTTGAAGACTGATACAGAATTAAGTTCTGACTAATAAAACGAACAAACAAACGACAGCAAAACAAAACAAACCCTCAACAATTCAACTTTAAGTCTAGGCCTCAAGTAGGCAGACTGGTTTAGGCTGACTCTAGCCTGTCTCAACCACACAATGTAATGCGGGGCCTCTGAAGGTTGGGAGGTCACCATGGAGGTGCAGTTTCAGAAAGATAAATCTGGCTGTGTGTGCAGTGGACGGGGGCAGAAAAGACACTGAAGCAGGGTCCATCTGCAGCTACTACAACGTCAAGTTGCTGGAGTAAAATGGTTAAAAAAAAACAAAAACCAAATTCAGCAAAGAACAGGAGGGGTCGGGCTAATGGGAAAGCGCCAGGTCTACAGAGGCGGCTTGACTTTCCCTCTGTCCTTCGAGCTGTCCGGAGGATAGGGGGTTGGGGGTGGCCCCGGGGGTCGTGCCAGCGCAGGGGCCGCTCGGTGGTCCTCACACTTCCCTTCCAGTCCCAATGCCCCCTCCCCGCTCTGTCCTGGCGTCCCCCGGAGCCCCCACCCCCTCCTCGGCTGCGGCGGCACCGCCCTCCGCCGGGTTCCTTCCCCTCCCCTTCCCGTGGGGCGCCGACTCGCCCAGCTGCCACGTCTCACTGATGACATCAACACAGTCGGCTCGGCCTTAGCCAATCCGCTAGGGGGAGTCCGAGCGAAGTCCTAGCCAGCTCGCCAGCGGGGAGGGGAGCAGGAAGGGCGGGGTGTGGGGGTGAGGGAATCGGGACGGGGCGGGCGACAGGCTCGCGGGCGCGCATGCGTGCCGGGCGCGGGGCCTCGTGGGAAGCTGAGTGCAAGCTGCCCGCGGCCCCGTCAGGTTTGCCCAGCGCGCGGTGCGCCCATGACTCTGTTTCCCGGCATGCCGCGCGACGCGGCCGCCCTCTGGGCCGCGCCAGGCCCCTTGGCCTAGGCTTCCCCAGTTCCTGGTTCGCCGGCGGCCATTTTGGGTGGAAGCGATTCCCTGAGTGGCGGCGGCTGCTGATTGTGTGCTAAGGGTCGGAGTGGGGTCGACGTTTGCTCTACCGGAACCACTTAGCTCATTCCTTCCCTTCCATTACCCGTGGCGCGGAGAGTCGGGGCGGCGGCTGCGTCAGCAAGGGCGGTGGCGGCGGCGGCAGCTGCAGTGACATGTCCAGCATGAATCCCGAATAGTGAGTGCAGGCGAGCCGGGGCTGGCCGGGGTGAGGGCGTCCGGCCGGGACGGGGGGTGAAGGCCGCCGGGAGGCTCGCTGCGCGCCAGTGGGGAAGGAAGGTCGGCGGGGCGAGCGAGGCGGAGCGGCCCGAGGGCCCCATTGTCTGACGGCCCAGGGCCGCGGCGGGGAGGGGTCGGGCCTCCGGGGCCGGGGCCGGGGCCGGGGCGGCGGAGCCGGCGGGGAGCTGTGTGCCGCGGCCGGGCGTTGGGGCCTCGGCCTCCGGCCAGGAGGGGCGTCTCTGGGAGGCGGTGGCGGCCGGAGGAGGACTTGTTTTGAAGGGAGGTGGTAGGTGGGAGAGCTCTGTCGGAGGGCACTGGCCGACCCCGCGCCGGCTCTGCGGAGCTGTCAGCCTCGGCAGCCAGGACTCCAGCTTTGCTTGTGAATCCTGAGCCTGCTAGGGCCCGCTCTCCCCGTCAGGTTTCGGGTAATATGGATGCTTCTCGGGACTGCGTGGGCTTGAGGGGAATGGGGAGATGGGGAGAAGCTGTTGACAATGTCGAGTTTCCTTTTCGGCTTCTCCACTGGAAGAGTTCTTTCAGAACGGCGAGCCATGGCCCTTCTAAAATCCTAGGCATTTGTGGATTTTTTGTTTTAGAGGACACCTAAGTCTCCAAGTCACCTTTTGTCTTCAGTAGGTCAACAATAATAACAATACAAAACTGAACTAAATTTAAAAAAAAAAAAGAATGTCTTCCTGTACCACCAAATTAAAGTCGAGTTTGCTGGGAAAGAAACGGATGGGACCTTTGGTAGAGCTGTAGGTTTTAGATTACCGAGTTGAAAGCCTGTAGATAGGGAATGAGGTTCCATGACGTGTCATGAAAAGTTAATGCATTCCTTTTTCTTGCTTACTCAAGAAGTCACTCTGGCAAATGTGACACACCTGGCGCCTTTCATGGGAACTGGCGATCTCTTTCCTCCGGTAGACTGTCGGGCTCTCTGGAACGGCGCCCCAAATCCTCCTATGGTTTCCACATATGAAAGTCAGTAACTTGAAGAGATGTCGTTCTTATTCCTCTTTGGTGTCAGAAATCTTTAAGGGAGAAGGAGATATATATACATATGTGTATACACACACACACACACACACACACACACACACGTACATATATTTTTTTTGATAAGAGAAATCAGTATTGCCTTAAAAGCAGGGTTTATTTGTTGCTTTAGTCAGTTCCCGCTGTTTCCCTGTGAAAGGCGCCATCAGCTTAGCTGACTTGTCATGTGTCTGTCACATGGCTCTTGCAAAATGCATTCTAAGTTCAAGTTTTGAAAGACTGTGGTTTAATGCTGAGATGTTCTTTTTCATCTGTGCTAAGCAGAAGTCATCGTATCTTGGTAGAATTCTACCCTTCAGTTGTATTGTGTGTGTGATGCACGTGACTGCAGGAGCACAGATGCCACAGTGCTTGTGTGAACGGTCAGGGGACAACTTTTGGGAGTCGGTCCGACCTCCCATTGTGGCTTCTGGAGACTGAACTCGGACAAGCACCCTACCTACAGGGCCATCACACCGGCCCAGGCCTCTGTGCTTCTTTAAGAGGTCAGGAACGGGCGCATGCCTTTAGTCCCAGCACTCGGGAGACAGAGGCAGGCGGATCTCTGTGAGTTCGAGGCCAGCCTGGTCTACCAAGTGAGTTCCAGGAAAGGCGCAAAACTGCACAGAGAAACCCTGTCTCGAAAAATCAAAAAAAAAAAAAAAAAAAAAGAGGTCAGGAGCGGTTCGTGTAGTGATGGACCTGCTGTGTTGGCAGCCCCTCCACTCCCCTGCTCTGCAGAACGAAATTGGTTCAGTTGAGCAAAGTTGAATTGGGGTTCTTTAGTTAGTTTTCCTGGTAACAGTAAAGAACATGAATTTGCTAGATTACAGAGGTTTGTAAACCTGTACTATTTGAGGAGTTTCCTATATTACATACATGCTTAAGTATTATGTGTGTGTGTGTGTGTGTGTGTGTGTGTGTGTGTGTGTGTGGTTAGAGCAGTGGTTCTAAACCTTCCTAATGCTGCGACCCTTTAATACAATTCCTCATGTTTTGGTGACCCCTAGCCATAAAATTATTTTTGTTGCCTTTTCATAACTGTACTACTGTTGAGAGTGGTAGGGTCACAACCCACACATTGAGAACCACTGGGTTAGAACCATCCCCTGGAGCCAGAGTTACAAGCAGTTGTGAGCTGCTGATGTGGGTGCTGGGAATTGAACTCGAGTTTTCTGCAAGAACAATACATGATCTTAGCAAACACTTCTCAATCTCTCCAGCCTTGTTACTTATATTTTTTTAATACTGTAAGAAGATTTTTGAAGATTAACTAGATGACAAAAATTTGATGTTACTCAGACTTTTAATTTGTTCTTCTTTTTGTAAAGTAGTATAAAAATCATTTTTATTACCTATTAAGGTAGTAGTGTGGCTCATGAGTATGTAAATACTTGGACAGCTAACCAGAGCATGCTGTAGCAGTTGTGCCAGGACTTAGGAGTGTGTGAGCCTTAACCTCAAGGGGCCTGTAACATAATACACAAAATAGATTTTATACATGTTAGATGCTAGTAGATAGAGCTGCATGAATTGGAGCAGTAGCATTTCAGGGGGGAGTCACTTGTGGGTGGCTGCTTTGGAAGACTGTTAGAGAAGAGACATGTAGGAAAATGACCAATGCACCAGTGAGGCAGCTTAGCTGCCACCCTGATGATGAGTTCCATCTCTGGACCTACATGTTCTCTGGTCTCCACATGTGCCCCGCAGTAATCTAAATAAATATTATAAAGAAGAGAGAATTATTGGTACAGGTTTGAGCTGGAGAGACTTTTCTCCTTCAAGAGGGAGAAGGAAGAGGAACGACTGGTAAATAAATGGCAAGGCAATAAGTTGTTTTAATCTGTCCCTTAGTTTAAGACACACTTTGATTGTGGTGTGGCCCTGGCTCTCCTGAGACACACTGTAGATGAGGCTGGCCTTGGGTCTGCTCCAGTCTTCCTGCCTCTGCCTCCCAGGTGCTGAGCTACAGATTGGAGTCACCGTGCTCTGAATGGACAGTCATTTCTTCAGTCTTTGTTTTGAGGTCTCAAGTCGGCTAATATCTGGCCTGTGTTTGCTTTCTAGATTGTATAATAAAATAGTCCAGATGTTTGGGGGAAGGATGAGAGGTAATGATAGATATTTTATTAGTGAATATCACAAGTGCACCCAATATACCAATACTGATTAAGTTATAATCTGTCTCTCTGTGCTGTGTGTGTGTGTGTGTGTGTGTGTGTGTGTGTGTGTGTGTTTATGATCTGACTAAAATCAATTTATTAGGCTGGTTTGGAGAAAGGAAAGCCTGTTATCTTAAAGATAGGAATTAAGGGTAATGATTGAGTCACTTGGATTTCAGCTACAAACAAAACCACCACAAGTGTGATCCTGACGTGGAACAGTGGATGGAAATGATCAGAGTGTCTTTTTTTCTGGAGATCTGAGGAAAGGTTTGACGTTGTTACGCTTACTTTGTGTATGGAGAGGGACACAGGGATGTTACAGGGCACGTGTGGAGGTCAGAGCAACTTGCAGGAATCAGTTCTCTCCTACCATGTGGGTCCTGCGGATCGAACTGTCTTTAGTTTTGGCTTTAAGCACCGAGCTGTGGCCAGGATTTGATTTTCAGAGCTGGTCGTGAAGCAGGCAGTGATTATTTCAGCACACTGATTGGAAATACTAAACAGTGTCAGGAGTGGAGAGTCTGTGCTCTGAGCACTTGAGGCAGAGGCAGGGGGGTCACTGAAGGTTCTAGGCCTCCCTGGCCTACACTAATGAATTCTAGACCATCTAGGGCTACACAATCTATGAGCTTCATTTTTATTTTGAGACAGGGTCTCAAGCTCATCCTATAACTGAGGATGACCTTCAGCTTCTAATCCTTCTATCACTGCCTGCTGAGTGCAAAGGCATAAAGTGCTGGGAATCGAACCCATGGCATGCTACCTAGCCGGGTTCTGTTACTAGCCTTGAACTAATGCGTGCATGAAGGCATATATGTGTGAATGTTGGGCTGTGTGCACATGTGTGTGTATGCATTTGGTCCCTAAGGTCAACCTTGGGTTTCATTCCTTGGGAGCTGTCCACTTTGTTTGTTTGTTTGTTTGTAGCCTGGTTTTATGTGTGTTTGCCTGCGTTGTGTCTGTACCATGTGCATGGTGCGTGCAGTGACCTCACACGTCAGAAGGGGCCGTCTGCGTTACAGATGGTTGTGGGCTGTCAGTGCTCTTAACCGCTGAGCCACCTCTCCAGTCCCTATTTAGTTTTTCTTTTGGAGACAAGGTTTCTTACTGGGACCTGGGGTTTGCAGAAATTGGCTAGGTTGGCTAGCCAGCCAGCCCACCCCAGGGATCTTCCTAACTCTCCTTCCCTGGTGCTGAGATTACAAGTATGCTCAGTACACCAGATTTGGCTTTTTGGTGTTTTGGTGAGTTTTTGAGACCTAACTCTGGTCCCCATGCTTGTCAGAGAAGTACTTTACCAAGGAAGCATCTCCCAGCCACCAAACTTTCAAAAATTTAATAAATTACATAGAGAGAGAGAGAGAGAGAGAGAGAGAGAGAGAGAGAGAGAGTGTGTGTGTGTGTGTGTGTGTGTGTGTGTATGTATGTGGAGGACAGCCTGTGAGAGTCAGTTCTCTCCTTCTACCGTGTGGGTGCCAGGGATTGAACTCAAGTCATCAGGCTTGTTTGATTATTCAAGTGACAAAATAGCAAAGCATGGTGGCTCATGAATGTAATCCCGGCCATTGAGAGGTGGAGGTAGGAGGACTGCCTGAAGTTTGAGGCCAACCTGGGCTACATAAGGCTTTGTTTGAAAAAGTGAAACCAAACCCAACCTCACCATTGGTGGGAGCGATTGAATTCCTGATGTTGCAGTTTCCGTTTCCCAGATGTTGAGCTTCCAAGTGAGCAGCTCCTCTCCTGGCTTCTGCAGGGCAGGCCGTTCAGTGTGCTTCTCTCCCTCCCTTCTTCACTTTCAAACGAGTCTCCAGGCTCTCTGAACATGTCAGCAGTCCTCTGCTTTCCTCTAATAACCGTCAGGGCTGTTTCCAGTAAGTGCCCCCTTCCAATGTAATTGTTGGAAAATAAAAGCAAGGTCATCAGTTGTCTGCCCGACAGTATATTAATATCATTTTTTGGTTTCATGTAGTTTGTCATTAGAATTTTTGTTTTTATTGTTATGTGTGTTGCTGGAAATCAAATCCAGGGCTTGGCACATGCCAGGCAGAAGTCCTCTGTCACTCTATACTCCAACCATTCTAGAAAAATTGGAGGAAGAAAAGTAATTGATTCTCTTACTGTGTAGAATATTATTTTTTAGCATCTACAGAATCAACTCTGTAATTGTCAGGTGGAAGGTCGCTGTGTAGAATCTTCACAAAATGATCAGGCTTGCAAATCCCAAAGTGGAAGCAGGGGCGTAGGAGTGCAAGGCCAGTCTTGGCTCCAGGGCAGCCTGGTTGGTGACAGACTTGTTGCAGAGGAAGGGTAGGAGGGAGGGAGGGAGGGAGGGAGGGAGAGGGGACTTAGAACAGCAGCACAAAGCCGGTGCCGTTATGTGAGCTATGGTAGATTTGACTTAGCTTTTTATTACTCCCTGTCTGAATTTTCCTTTCGAGTTTTTGTAAGAGACACTGGCAGATTGCCCCCCCCCCTTTTAAGGAGAAGGGAGTGGTCAGCCTATTTCTGTTTTTCTGTAGAAGTTGGGGCTGAAATTGTTGCTTTGATATCTAGAATATGACTGAAATTTTTAAAATTAGTATTTTATGTTTATGAGTGTTTTTCCTTCATGTATGTCTGTGTACCTAACGCATGCCTGGTGCCAGAGGAAGCCAGAAGAAGAGGGATTTCAATCCCCTGCAACTGGAGTTAACAGGAACTGAACCTGGATCCTCTGGAACATTGCGCAGCCAATGCTGTTAACTGCTGGCTAGCTCTCCAGCCCCCTAGAATAGAATTGAAGGAAGGAAACAGAACTCTTATTTTTCGTTGCAATCAGCCCAGATTCTGTTAGTTTGGAAGTGGGGGAGTAGGTAACAAGCAAACCAAGGCCCCAGGAGCCAGAGAACTTGTTTGTTGGGTTGTTTGCTGACTTAAACTTGTCAGAGATGCAGCGTGGAAGGAGGCAAGGAAACTTTTTTGTGGTGGTTTTAATTTGTTATTGTATATGTGAACATTTCTTCCATTTTTATGTGGATTCTGGGCTTTTTAAAAAACTCACATTTTCAAGTTTGCGTGACAAGTGCTTTCTCCTGTTGAGCCTTCTTGTTGCTTCAAATTCGTGAGTTTTTTTTTTGTTTGTTTGTTTTTTTATGAAACTGGGTGAAGTCCATAATTGAAGCTTTCCAAGAACAGTGCTAGATGTAACTGATTGAGTTTCTTCTATATAGCAGTAGTTCTTAAGTAGAATTATTCCTGTCTACTCTGAATATAATTATATTCCATTTTCTTGACTTAGGACAACTTTATCTTGTTTTTGATACATAGTCTCACTGTGCAGTCCTTTTAAAACACTAGTGTGTGTGTGTGTGTGTGTGTGTGTGTGTGTGTGTGTGTGTGTGTGTGTCCCCGTCCGTCCTCCAACCAACTGCATGTGTGGAGTGCTTATCAAGGCCTTTAGAGGGCATTGGATCCCTGGAGCTGGAGTTACAGGGATTCAGAAGGGAACTAAATTGCTGACCTCTGGAAGGGCAGTTAGCCCTTAGCTGCTAAGCTGTCTTTCCTTGGCCCTTACCTCACCCAGGTAAACAGCTGAACTGCCTCCACAGCCCTGACTTAGTTTTTACAGAAAGTGTAATTGATGTTGACTATTAACTGGAGAGAACTCTTGAACATTGAGGAACATACTTAAGGACTTTGGTGCTGATCTTGGGACCAATAATGGATAATTGGCCAGGCGGTGGTGGCACACACCACCCAGCACTCAGGAGGCAGAGGCAGGCAGATCACTCACACTTTTTGCTCTGGGGATTTGACTAGCCCATTCTCCATGCTAGGCATATACTCTACCACTGAGCTTTAGCTCTAGTTCTTTTACTTTTTATTTTGACACAGGATTAAAAGGGGAGTTCAGGCTGGCCTGCATCTGGGTAGGCCTTGAACTTGTGATCCTCCTGTTTCAGCTTTCTAAGTTAACACGTTCCTGTACTCTTAGAGAAGGCAGAGGAAGTTTGGGAGTTGAGGCTAGTGTCAGCTACATAATAAGTTCTGAACAAGAAGGGTTTGTGAAATTTGCATGGTAGCCCATGCCTGTAATTCTAGCTATTGAGAAGGCGGAGGCAGGAGAATCGTAAGTTCCAGTTCTAAGTCTTAAAATTGAGAGGACCCCCCCCCCCTTATGACACCAACAGCCTCAGCAACAGAATAGGAACTATAGGTCTTAGTGGCCTTTGCCTTCTATTTAAAGTACTTTATTGGGTTGGTCTTTTTAAGTTTCCCAAATGTTACACTTAAGCATATCTATTCTGTTTCTTTCTTGCCTATTCTTGGATATTTATTGTTGGGGCTTTAGAAGTTGTGGACATTTTTCTGACAATGAGAAGCCAGAGAAGAAAGCTGTTACACTCAGAGCAGCCGTGCTCACTTGCACAAGACCTTGACAAGATGAATCCATGGATGTCGTGGATTAGGGAAGGGCTGCTCTCCAGCATAGCCTTCCCTGAGCGTCTACAGGCAGCTAATGGTTGCTGGGGGAGGGATACATTTTCTCAGTGGTGTAGCCACAAGTGCGGTGCCCAGGCTCCTGTGAAGAACCCTAAAGAAATTCCTTGCCACCTCCCACCCCGCCCTCCATGAATGTAGAAGACAAGTTTCGTGAAAAGGAAAGGGATGAGGGAGGGCAGTGTGAGTGTGATCACAGTACACACATGGAGGAATGCTGTGCTAACGTCCAGGATGTGTAATTAATGTGTGCTAACAATAGTTTTGAAAGAGCCTGTCTCAGTTTCCCAGACCTAGTGTCAAATTTGTATCCATAGAGTTTCTTGTAAAGAAAAGAATGATTTGGTTAGATTGGCTGGCGAGATGCCGCCGCCGAGACCCTCCTCTCTGTCTCCCTGTGCTATCTTGTGCTGTGCCCAGCTGTTTTTGTTTTGTTTTTTGTTGTTGCAAGACAGGGTCTCTCTGTGCAGCCCTGGCTGTCCTGGAACTCACTCTGTAGACCAGGCTGGCCTTGAACTCAGAGATCTTTCTGCCTCCTGAGTGCTGGGACTAAAGGTTTGCATCACCACCGTCTGGCTAGTTTTTTTTTTTTGGAGACAGGGTTTCTCTGTGTAGTTTTGGTGCCTGTCCTGGATCTCGCTCTTTAGACCAGGCTGGCCTCGAACTCACAGAGATCTGCTTGGCCCTGTCTCCCGAGTGCTGGGATTAAAGGCGTGCAGCACCACCACCACCACCACCACCACCACCACCACCACCACCACCACCACCACCCCGACTTGTTTTTTAAAACTGAAAAATAATTTTCTTTTTCATAAAATATATTCTGATCATTCATTTCCCTTTCTCCCAACTCTTCTCAGATCTTTCCTCCCTCCCCACCACCCGAGTCCATGTCCTTTTTTTCTCTTTAAAAACAAACCAAGGAACCCTCTCTTTCTGCCCAACCCAAACCAAGACATATAAACAAAAGACCAGTAAGAGAAAATACCCAAACAGAGCACTTTGAGACAAAAAAATCCACAAAAATACCATTGGGTTGGTTTTGTATTTGTGCCCAGCTTTTTATGTGAGTGCTGGGAATCTGAACTCAGCTTCCCATGTCTGCACAGCAAGCGCCTTACTGACTGACTGAGCCATCTCCCCAGCCCCTTAGGGTTTGTTGGGACAATCTTAAGTCACGTTTTCTGGCAGTGCTCAGATTGACTCCAGCGTGCTAGGCAAACAGTGTACTGATGAGCAGTAGCCCCATCCTGGGTGTTTCTTTTCTGGCGCCCAGCAGCTAAGAGTGCTTACTGCTCTTGCAGAGGACTTACTCGGTTCACAGCACCCACCTGGCAGCACATACCGCCTGGAACTGCAGCTCCCCTCAGATAACCTTAAATGCTTGGTTCTGCTGCCTTAGCTTCCTGGGTGCTGGATTATAGCTGTGTGCTCCTAACTTAGGTATAGTTACTATACCTAACTTGGATTTAGTGCTCTTGACATTTTAAAAAACATTTTATTTTATGTGTGTGGGTGTTTTGCTAGCATGCATGTGTGTGCACCGCGTGCTTGCCTGGGGCTTGTACAGGCCAGAAGAGGGCATCAGATCTCTTGGAACTGGAATTACAGATGGTGTGAACTGCCATGTAGATGCTTGAAATTGAACGCTGGTCCTTTGGAAGAGCTACTAGTGCTTCTTAACTACTGAGCCATCTCTCCTGAAATGATGTTTTATTTATTTATTTTTTATTTTTAAGTATAGCTCTGGCGCACACCTTTAATCCAAGTGTTCGGGAGGCTGAGGCAGGTGGATCTCTGTGAGTTTGAGGCTAGACAGAGCAAGTTCCAGGACAGGCTCAAAGCTACACAGAGAAATCCTGTCTGGAAAACAAAACAAAACAAAAAAAAGTATACCTCTGGCTGTCCTGGAAGCCTCCCCCCCCCCCCCCAAGGATCTCTGTCATTTTATTTTACTGGTTTCTTCCTCAGTTTTTCTTTAAATTTTTTTGGTCCAGTTTTTTTGTTTGTTTTGTTTTGTTTTTTGGGACAGATTTCTCTGTGTGGCCTTGGCTGTCCTGGAACTTGCTCTGTAGACCAGGCTAGCCTCAAACTCACAGAGATCTGCCTGCCTCTGCCTCCCTAGTGCTGGGATTAAAGGCATGTACCACCACTGCCTGACTAATCCCTTGTTTTAAAAATAAAATTTGAACTAAATTTAGATTTACTAAACAGTTTGAAAAATACTGTACAGAATTCCAATGTAGTCTTCATTCAGCTTTCTCTAATATTAACACCTTGAATTCATGACACATTTATCACATTCAAACATTTGGCCAGGTGTGGTGGTGCAGCACTCTGGGGGCAGAGGCAGGCAGATCTCTGAGTTCCAGGCCTGCCAAGGCCACAAAGTAAGATCCTGTCTTTAGACAGACAACAACCACAGATCAGCCCCTTCTTTATTCTCCTTGATTAAGGTTTCCACCAATGTCCTTGTTCTGGTCTAGGATCCAGAGCAGATGCCATGCTGTTTATAGCATTTCAGTTCCCTTCATTCTCTGAGGTCTCTCCTTTTTCATGGTCGTGGCACTTGTTTTGGCTTTTGTGTTTTTGAGACAGGATCTTGCTTGTGTAGTCATTGTTGGCCTGGAGCTTGCTCTGTTGACCAGACCGGAAACTTGTAGGAGAGCATTCTGTTGCTGACTCCAGAGTACTAGGATTATAGGTATGTGTCACTAGGCTTGGCTTAATGATCTTGGCAATTAGATTTTTTTTTTTGAGACAGGTTCCTCTTTTTAAATTTATTTATATAAAAATATATAAAATATAAAAATAAATAAAATTTATTTTTTCATGTGTATGGGTGTTTTGCCTGTGTGTATGTCTGTATGTGTGGCTGGTGCCCACAGAGGCCAGAAGAATTGGATTCCCTGGAAGTAGTTATAGATAGTTGTAAGTAGTTATAGATGGTTGTAAGCTACCATGTGGGTACTGGGAATTTGAACCTAGGTCTTCTGGAGGAGCAGCTGGTGTTCTTAATCACTAAGCCATCGCTCTATTAGTTTATCTACGTATATGTATATCTCTGTGTGGACATTTGTATGTGAATGCTAGTGCCCATGGAGGACTGAGGCCTGGGATCCACATGGGTGCTGGGATCCAAACTCATCCTCTGAAAGAGCAGTGTATACTGTTAATCCTTGAGCCATCTCTCCAGCCCCAAAACGGGTCTCTTGTATCTAGGGCTGGCCTCAAGATCACTGTGGAACTGAGTCTGTCCTTGAGTTTATGGTCCTACTTTGTCCACCTTCTACTGGCTGGGATTGCAGACAGTATGGGCATGTGCCTTTCGGCTGGGCTTATGTAGTACTTACTGGTGGTTAAACCCAGGGCTTCCTGCATTTTGTCCGATAAGCTATCTTCAACCCTGATTTGGATATCCTTGAAGTGTGCTTACACTATTCCCTACTTGACATTTGTCTGATGCTTTATTTTTCTTTTTTAAAGATTGGTTTTTATTTTATGTGTATGTATATGCATCACATGTGTTCCTGATACCAGCACAGGCCAGAAGAGAATGTTGGATCCCCTAGAGGAAGTGGAGTTACATATGGTTCTGAGCTGTGCCATGGGTGCTGGGAACAGAATCTTAGTTCTCTGCAAGAGCAGTCAAGTGCTCTTAACTGCTGGACCACCTTCCAGCCCCCCCCCCCCCTTTTGAGACAGGATCTTACTATGTAGCCCTTGCTGATCTGGAGCTCATTATGTAGACCAGGTTGCCCTGCCTCTCAATTGCTGGAATTACAAGTATAATTAATTTATCTAGTTAATTCATTATTAGAGTAGGGTTATAGATTTGGGGAAGATGCCAGAGAAACCACAGAAGTCAGTGATCTATTCATTGTATTTATCAATATGATATTTTACTCATCATTCTGTTAATGTTATTGCGGGAACATTGTTGCTGGATTTATAACTGGCTATTCTGGTGGTGGCTTTATTTTGGGAGAATTACTAGTCCCTTTTAACACTAGTGCCCTTCTGAAGTTACCTTTTCCTTCTTTCTCTACTTTATTAGACGCTAACCACCTGATTTAATGTACAGCCCATACTCAAAGGCAAGATGGACGCTTAAGCTCCAACTCCCAGGGCAAGATAGATTTAAAATAATTACTGGGCTGGGCGGTGGTGGTGCACGTCTTTAATCCCAACACTCGGGAGGCAGAGGCAGGCGGATCTCAGTGAGTCCGAGGTCAGCCTGGGCTACAGAGTGAGTTCCAGGAAAAGCGCCAAAGCTACACAGAGAAACCCTGTCTCGAAAAACCAAAAAAAAAAAAAAGGTTACTTGTAGCTAGAGTTTTCCTGCCTTGCCCACAATCAGGACAAATCTCTGTCACCTGCCAGTCCCACAGCCACTCAGACCCAACTAAGTAAACACAGAGACTTATTTTGCTTACAAACTGCATGGCCGTGGCAGGCTTCTTGCTAACTGTTCTTATATCTTAAATTAGTACATTTCTACAAATCTATACCTTGCCACGTGGCTCGTGGCTTACCGGCATCTTCACATGCTGCTTGTCAGGGCGGGCAGCTGTCAGTGACTCCTGCTTTCCTGTTCTTTTAATTCTCCTCTCTGTTAGTCCCGCCTATACTTCCTGCCTAGCCACTGGCCGATCAGTGTTTTATTTATTGCCCCCAGCACAGCCAAGTGCAGACCATCTCAGACACCTGCACTCAGGCCCGTGGTCCTAATCATCCTCTATGCAGATCTGCTGGGTAAAGCCACGAGGAACCCACGAACGGGCTCCCACAGAACATACAGAACATCCCACAGCAGTTACTGGATGGAGTATTTTTAAAGCACCAATGTAATGCCAGGTGTGGTGCATGGCTATAACCCCAACACTTGCAGGGTGATCAAAAGTTCTTGGGTAGCCGTTGCTACATGTTGAATCAGACGAGCCTGGGCTACGTGAGACCCTGTTTCATAGAAGGTCCTCCCAAACAACAACAAAACCCACCAGTGCCATAAATACTCGGGAGGATATGACTTGAGACCACACAGACACCTTATTTTTCTCTTTAAGTTCTACCTACTAATTTTTAACTTCATCTATCGTTTTTCCTCATTTAGTGATCTACTTATTTTCTGTTTTTCTTCTATATGCACATGGAAAGACAATAAATCTGAGTTATTTCTCTAATTTATTTACTGAACCATTTCTACCAGAATTTATATATTATTTGAGTTATAATCCAAAATGTGGTTATGTATACTTCATGGCTCAAGTTTTCCTGGCTTTGCCTTTGAGAGCCCTAAGAGTTATCTTGTATCCTTTCCCCCTTTCCCTCCTTTTTAGACAGAGGAAAGATGGTTGGGATTTTCTGATTCATTGCCACTGTTTGCTAGTAAAGCTGATGACTTAGGAGCCAGACTCTTTAGTAATACCTCCATTTTGGCTGCTTGGCTGATTGGTTGGTTTTTGTTTGTGTTGAGACAACAGGGTCTCCAAGGTAACTCAAGCTGGCCTTGAACTGGTGTCAGTCTTGCTACCTCAGCTGCCAGAGAACAGCATTATAGGCAGGCACCGCCAACCTTAGCTTCTGTAATGATTTTAGATTACTTGAAACTCCGTGCTCAAAAATAACATTTGCTAAACTTTAGAATATGTTAAATGATATTTTTAAAAGTTGACTCAATTTTTTTTAAATAATTTATTTTTATTTTATGTGCATTGGCGTTTTCCCTATATGATATCTGTGTGAGGGTGTTGGAGCTCCTTGAATTGTAGTTATAGACAGTTGTGAGCTGCCATGTGGGTGCTGGGAATTGAACCCAGGTCCTTTGGAAAAGCAGCCCATGCTTTTAACTGCTGAGCTATTTGTCCAGTCCGACCCTTCATTTCTTGATGCTATAGCTAGAAACACAGTTAGGAGTGTTTATGTATGTTCCATTCTTGTGATTGTGTTGAAATAAATCGGAGTAGTTAACCCTTAGGGCAGCGATACCTCAGGCATTATTTGTGGCCCAGTTCAGTCCTTTATGGTCAGAGGACTCTGTACAGCTGGAGGGTGTGCTTATTCAGAGGATTGGAAAGCTCAGATAGATTACTAAATTTCAACAACTTGTTTGTCTTTTTCTTTTGTAAAAGGCCTGGCCATGAAACTTAGGGTCTGGCATGTGCCTGGCAATACTCTGTTGTTGAACTGTACATATCCAGCCCTCCTTTACTGATGCAAAACATTTTATTAATGACTTGTATGTCTATGAGTGTTGTGTTTGCGTGGATGCCTGTGTACCACGTGCATGCCTCATGAGTGCCCTGGAGTCCGGAAGAAAGCGTCAGATCCCCGGGCCTGGAGTTACAGATGGTTGGGAACTGCCATGTGGGTGCTGGGAACTTCACCTGGGGTCCTCTGGAACAGCACCCAGTGCTCTTAACCACCCACACATCTCCAGCCCTGATTTTTTTTTTATTTTTATTTTTATTTTTTTAATAAATCCTCCTGCCTCCACCTCCCAATTAGAGACACCTCCACCTGCAGGAATTAGAGACATGTGCAACTATGTACGATGTGCTGGGGATTAAACACAGGACCGTCATGTGTGCTAGACCTATGTTCTGCCAACTGAACTGTAACACCCCCGGTCCTGGTTTAGTTTTTAGAAAATTTTTATTTCCTTCTTTGACTTCTGTTTTTCTGCTGACTAACAGGTTGGTGGTTTTTTTTTTTTTTTTTTTAAAATTATTTTGCTCAGATACATTTAGGAATAAGTCTATTGTGCTAATTTGATAAAACAAAAAAGGTGTTTAAGTCATACCACTCTGCAAATAGAGGTAGGTAACAATTTGAATAACCACAAAGATAATTGTCTCTAAAAGTTGTGTGTCTTGCTTACATTGAAACTATACTTTCTATAATAAAAATTTTAATTTTAATAGATTTGTAGATACTTGTTTCTGAAATTAAATCACAAAGCTAGAAATCAGTTGTACGTTCTAAAAATATATATGTAAATTCTCGTTGGAGGGGCTCCTTTTGAAAGTGCTTAGATTATGGAAATGGACAGAATTATGAAGGACTGAGAGAGTCCTTTGGGAGCAGTGGACAGATAGTCAGTTGTCTTCAGGTCGTTGAAGACATCATGCAGTGATGGTTTCTGAGTTAGTCATCGCAGTGGTGTTCCTGGGATCAGAATCAGAGCCTGTGCCCTGGGTTGCCCCAACAAGCCAGGTTCAGCCATTCGTCTTTGGTAATCCGGTTACAAGAGCCAAATTAATAGCAGAAAACAGAAACAGGGACAGAGAGATCCAGGAACTCCTTATGATGCCTGTGGAACATGTAATGCAGTGCCCTGAGAGGCCGGAAGAGGGCATCAGATCTCCCGGGACTGAATGAGTACTGGTGGTTGAGAGCGTCTTGGGCGTGAGTGTTGAGAATCAAACCTAGGTCCTCTGCCTGAGAAGCCAGTGCTCTTCACCTTTGAGCCTTCTTTCCAGCCCACAATGCTTTTTTTGTGTTTTAAAAAGAGGAACGGTAGACCTAGATTGTAGGAAAGGATCATAGAAATTATTTCACTAGAGGATTGCTCTGCACAGTGAATAATTTGGTCTTTGAATTTGAAGGAGAGACTTTTGCTTTGTTGAGAGAGGGGCCCATGTATTCCATGCCAGCCCTATTATGTTATGTAGCTGAGTCTGGCCTTAAATTCAAGACTTTCCTGCCCCACCTCTCAAGAATTTGCTGAGACTACAGGCATGGGGCACTAAGCCAGAAGAGGCTAATTTTACTGCATGGAGCATAGCCTTCCCTAGTCTCATAGGGTAGAGGACTGGGATTTAATTAGTATAAAATTAAAATCCCACCGCAGCCCCCTGAGAATAGGAATCACGTGTTTCCTGTCCCTGTTTCCTTGGAAGAGGAAGTTCACTCCTGAGAGATCTTGGGTGGCACTGCCTACCTTACTTGAGTGGGTAATTCACACACGTTCAGCCGTGTATCCACGGGCTGCTGGTGGATCTAGTTTTGGCGTCTGCTGAGCCACACACAGACCTTGTCAGGAGCTGTAGTCTTCATTACAAGCTGTTCGTTGTTACTCTGGTTTCCTGTGGAACTTAACAGTACAACATGCTTTTTATTAATGTGATTTTCCTTCTCTTTTTGCAGTGATTATTTATTCAAGTTACTTCTGATTGGCGATTCTGGGGTTGGAAAGTCTTGCCTCCTCCTTAGGTTTGCAGTAAGTTGAAATTGAAATATTTTTTTTTTCTACAATTAATGGTGAACTTAATTGTACAATTAGTGCAATGTGTTTTCTAGTTAGACAAAATTAAATGATTTTACGTAGAATGACTTAACTCTTTCAGAATTTATGCATCTAAGGGCTCCCAAACCCTACCCCCAGTGGTGTCTTGGACTGTTAAATAAATGTTCTTAGGAGAAGTTCGTGGGAAAACTGGGTGTGGTAGTGCATGCCTGTCACCTCTCCACTTGGGAGGTGAAAGAGGGTCACTCTGGGCTTGAAGTCCGTCAGCCCAAAAAACAAGTAAGAAAAAAGGAAGGAAGGAAGGAAAAAAACAAAGCCAAGAAAGAAACTCAGTGAAGCAGTGAAGTGTGGTGATGAAGTCAGTGTCCGATACCTGTTGTAGAATTCTGACTGATGCTGATAGAGGTGGAGAGAGAATGTGGGCTACGTGGCCTTGTTGACAGTGACGTGAAAAGAAATCCTGAGCCCCGTTTCAATAGACTGGAGAGAAACTTCGGCTGCAGAGTGCGGTGTCAGGTGTGCTGATGGTCACACGTGCATTCTGTAACTCAGGTTAAGCTCTACAGCTCTGGTACTTACTTCCCTGTGGTTTGTTTTTTTAAACTTTAATTGAAATTTGGAAAAGATCTTTACATTTAGTTCCTCATGTCACAAGCCACTTGGGGCTGGTGGCCACCACATTGGCTGTCACAGAAAGTTGAGTTTGTTAGTGCTGCTCTCAGAGTCCCATCGACAAAGCCGAGGTCTGGCTTTGTTGGCAGAGAACTTCCCAGGTGTTGCTTTGCAGTTCAGGGATGGAGGGATGGTTAGTCTCCATTCCGGTGTTTCTTCTTTGAAAGCAGTGACTTGTTTTATGTGTTTGTGTGCATGGGGCAGGCGTGCACCGTCCCCCCCCCCCAGCACAATAGCAGGTGTGAAGGTCAGAGGACAGTGTACGTGACTGGTTCCCACCTTTGGACTCAAGTCATCAGGCTTGGGGGCAGGCACTTTAATTCTTCTCTGAGCCGGCTTAAGAGCCCATGAGTTCATTAGTTCTTTTTCTTTTCCTTTCCTTTTTTTTTTTTTTTTTTTTTGGTTTTTTGAGACAGAGTTTCTCTGTATAGTCCTGGCTGTCCTAGAACTCACTCTGTAAACCAAACTGGCCTCTCAAACTCACAGAGATCTGCCTGCCCCTGCCTCCCAGTGCTGGATTAAAGGTCCGAGTTCTTTCTTTTGAGATAGAGCCTCACTGTGTATCCTGGGCTGGCCATTAATTCCCTAGACCAGGTTGGCCTCAAATTTCCAGTGATCTTTCTACCCCAGCCTCCTAAGTACTAGGATTACTGGCACTTACCAAAAAGAGAAACATTGGGTTAAAAAATTGACAGGCAACATGATGATTAAGGAAATGATCATGTATTATTATAATGGCCCCTAAGGGGAAACTACCCAATTCTTTCATAAAAAATATCGATGGGATTTTATTCAGCTGCAAAAAAAGAATGTAGTTGAAAAAAAAGAAGTAGGGCTGGTGAAATAAATCAGCAGGTACAAGTGCTTGCTGCTGCCAAGTCTGATGACCTGAGTCTGATCCCCAGGACCACATGGTGGAAGAAGGAGAGAGCCAACCGACTGCCAGAGATTGTCCTGGGATCTTCATGGGCACATACTCTGTGTGGCACGCACATGTCCACATACATACACTAAAAAAATTTTTGAGACAGGGTCTCACTGTGTACTTTTACTGAACTCTCTATTGTAGACCAGGCTGGTCTTGAATTTACAGAGATCTGCCTATCCCTGCCTCCCGAGTGCTGGGATTAAAAGTGTGTGCCACCATGCCCAACCTACTAAAGATATATATATATATATATATATATATATATATATATATATATATATATATATATATAATTTTTTTAATAAATATTAATCTGAGTAAGGTGGGGCCTGCCTAATCCCAGCATTCCAAAGTCTGAAGTAGGAGGCTCATGTCTGAGGCCAGCCAGAGCTACATAGCAAGACCCTGTCTAAAGGAAAAGAATTAAGTGCTCATACATGCTCCAGTGTGGATGAGCATTGAAAACAGAAGGAAAGAAGTCACTTCTAAGGACTTTATTCCATGAATGTTCCCATAGGCAAAGCTCCAGGGAGAGTGGATAGATTGATGGTTGCTGTGATCTGAAGGAGAGAGGGAAGCAGAAAATGCAAAGGAGTACAAAGTTCCTTTGGGGGAATGGAACAGTCTGGAATTAAGTCATGGTAACAGTTGTATGACTTTGTGCATTTACTAAGAACCATTGAGTTGCACACTGAAAGACGGATTTTCATGTGTATTGT
Organism: Peromyscus leucopus; assembly: GCF_004664715.2. Lineage (NCBI taxonomy): Eukaryota > Metazoa > Chordata > Mammalia > Rodentia > Cricetidae > Peromyscus > Peromyscus leucopus. The sequence goes on along the minus strand of NC_051071.1, from coordinate 14,889,530 downwards.
ATTTCAATTAAAAGTGTCAACCAGGATGTGAAACAGACTGGAATACGTCCCTAAGAGGAGAGTGAAGTGAGCGTTGTTCTGCGGTCAGTGGATTGGGTTTGAGGAGCAAGAGTTTGACTGATTGGAAGTTAGGAAAACGCATGTATCTGAGTCGGGAGCTCTGACAGTTACAGATTCTTCCTGACCTATGTAAAGAATTTACCAAGAGATGCGTACAAAAAATAAAGAACACTTGGAAAACATACCAAGGAAAAAAGAGACATTTTTGCTTTAGAATACAAAGCATGATGGAGTCAGATGTTAAAACTTCATTCATGAACTTTGACTGTAATGCACGTAAACTGTAACATTTTCTCTGTTGGACATTGCTCTCCTTAACTCTTCATTAACTCTCCCCTCAGGATGACACATACACGGAAAGCTACATCAGCACGATCGGTGTGGATTTCAAGATCCGGACTATAGAGTTAGACGGGAAAACAATCAAGCTTCAGATAGTAAGTGCTCTTGGGGATTGTGGGTAAATACACAGTGTATTTATGTACATTTAATACGCTAACGGAGTTGAACAGGAAGTTTAAGAGCCATGTATTGATGATAGTGTTAGACCAAAAGGCATTTCCCAGGTTCACTTTTCTCATTGAAATGCCTGCCTTCTTCCTCTTCTTCTTCTTTTTTTTTTTTTTTTTTTTTTACTTATTTTTATTTTATGTGCATTGAAGTTTTGCCTGCATGTGTGTCTTGTGTGATGATGTCAGACTAGAACTGGAGTTACAGATGGTTGTGAGCTGCTGTGTGGGTGCTGGGATTGAACCCAGGTCCTCTGGAAGAGCAGCCAGTGCTCTTACCCCCTGAGCCGTCTCTCCAGCCCTCCTCCTCCCTCTTTTGAACCACGGGCCTCCTATCTGCTGCAGCTTCACTGTTAGCATGGAGCTATATCCCAGGTCCTCCTTGTTGGAACTCTGCTTGTAAAGCAGAGGCACTCTATTAAAAAAGTCAGCCTTGGGCCTGGCTCCTTCTCCATCGCAAGTCAGATCTTCTCTGTCTTTTACTGTGCTGAGTGCTGTGGCATGTTAGAAGAAACCTGGGCTAGGCTCTTCTTCACACAGGCATTAAATAAAGACAGCTATTAATTTAGTATTTCTCCTTTAAGACCATAGGTTCCAACTCTGTAGAACCACAGAATTTTATTGGAAGGAAACAGTTTTTCTAATATTCTTATTTTACTCTCAGAAAAATGGATGCTGAGAGAAAAAATGATTTGCCTAAAGCTACTGACAGAACCAAGCGATCTGTAGCTCTCCTCTTTAATATGTGTCTTTGTGTTATCTCAACTACCTTATCCATTCTTCACCCCACCTCCAATTAAATGTTTATCTCTTTAGTATGGGTCTGGGTACTGCCAGCTTCTCTGTGGTTTTAAAAAAGAGAAAAATCATCATGGGGTCAGTAAGATAGCTCAATCAAGCCTGAGGACTTAAGTTCGATCCCCAGGACCTGGGTAGTGGTAGGAAAAACCAACTCCTGCAAGTTGTCCTCTGACCTCCATGTGTGTGCCATGGCAAGGGTGTCCTCATTGTATCATCACACACACACACACACACACACACACACACACACACACACAGAGTGTATCATCTCACGCGCATGCGGGGAAGAGGAAGAGAAAATCAGTAAATAGTGTTTTGTTTTGTTTTTTGAAGAATTTATTTATTTCTATTTTATGTGCATTAGTGTATGCATGTATGTCTGTGAGGATGCCAGGCACCCTGGAACTGGAGTTACAGACATTTGTGAGCTGCCATGTGGGTGCTGGGAATTGAACCCAAGTCCTCTGGAAGAGCAGTCAGTTCTCTTAACCACTGAGCCATCTCTCCAGCCCTAGGGTTTGTTTTTAAGTTGGGTTTTAGTTTTTAAAAATCAATATGTCGTAGAGCAGGCTTAGTAGGAAGTAACACTGAAGAGTAGTCATTGCGCTTTTCATGGAATTGAGTGTTTCTCTGAGCTGAAGTTCGGAAGTTTTGAGTCAAAATCACTATTTTGATTCTGTTTTTTTTTGTTGTTGTTTTTTCTTTTTCTGTCTTGTCTGTCTGTCTGTCTTTTTTGAAGCAGGATGTTTCTGTAGCCCTGGCTGTCCTGGAACTCACTCTGTAGACCAGGCTGACCTTGAACTCAGAGATCCACCTGCCTCTGCCTCTGCCTCTGCCTCTCAAGTGTTGTGGTTAGAGGTGTGTGCCCAGCCCCAGCTCCAATTCCTGGTTTACTAGTTTATAAGGTAGTTTTGAGGATCCTGTGGCTCTTGCTGTGTGTGTTTCCTTCCCTTTGTGACCTTGGAGACAGTGTATCAGTGGCTTCTGTGATATGCCCTGTGCAGACAGGAAGTCAACACTGCTGTGAAAAGGTCCACTCAAGCCTGCAGCCTGGGTACCAGTGGTGGTGATTCTCTACAGGATTTAGATATGTGAAACATTTGAATTTGCTCACTTCCTTTGTCTGGAAAGGTTCTTGCAGATCATTCTCAGTTGGCCTTTCATCTTCAGTAGGAATTTTCTTTCCGTATCTGATGCTGTTATGTAAACATATTGGGAGATTCACCAGTTTCAAAAGCAGCTGCTTCCATTCACAAATGGCTCTAGCTCTCCATTTTTAAATTGAGCTGGAGCCAGTGTCCCCTAACGTCTGTGGAATTCCTCTGAGTGAATCAGAGTAAGTCCTTTCTGGTGGCATCTACCCTTCAGACTGATGTCATCAACCCTTCTTCTGCTCAGTTGATTGTTCCTTTTTGGAACTGTTGTTAGAATTTGGGTTACTCTTGCATTTTAAGGTGCCTTTTCTAAAATGGGATTCCTAAAATAAAATACGATACAGGATGTGAGATAAACTGAATTAATGTCTTAAAACTTTTCTCCCTTTTGGTGTGGGGAGATGGCTCAGTGCAGTGGCTAAGGGCCTGGGGGCTCAATTCCCAGCTCCCTAATTTCAGCCCTATGAGATCCAGTGCACAGGCATGCAGGCAGGCAAGACACTCAAACACGTAAAAAAGAAAATAAAATCCTCTCTCGGACTTCAGGGACTGGTGCTTATTGCTAATCCACTGCAGATTACGAAAGCAGAGCATGAGCTTACCTTTGCTTTACCTAGTCGTGTAGGTACTAAGATTTAAGTTTGCTTCGTTTTCATTTGGGGGATGTGTGTGTAAAGGGTACATATGGACTGGGGAGATGGATGGTTCAGGAGATAATGTACACTTGTAAATCTGAGGACCAGAATTCACCCATCAAAATGCCATGTAGGCATAGGGACCCACCTGGAATTCCAGTCCATGGAAGGCAGAATTAGTCAGGTCGGTGAGCTCTGGGTTCAGCTGAGAGAGGGTCTTGCCTCAATGAATAAGGTGGAGTAATCCAGGAAGACTTTACTTCAGCCTCAGATCTCCACATGCACACACCATCCATACACACACACAACGAAGAGGTGCACATGTGCGTGCGCGAGAGGGGGGGTGGGCTTCTGTGAATTGGTGTTTTAAAAATTTAAACGCAAAATTGTGCTTTAAGCCATTGTATTTCAACTTCCTGGGCTTCGTTTTCCCTTCCAAGTGTTGTAAGTCTTTTCCTTTCACTTGCGTTTAGTGGTGATGGCCGGTCTTTATCAAAATAGTGATTAGAACATTGAGCAGGAGGGGCACGTTGATGCTGTCGAGTCGGGAGGTCCAGAGGCTGTCCATCATGGAGCTCCTTAGTGCTGACAGCCGTCTTCATAGTCTTTGGAGCTCTCGGTCTCAGTTTGGACAAAAAGAAAGGAATACAGCCAGCATTGGTTCTGTTTTTTATTTTAGATAAGGAGCTGCTAAACCTTGTATATTATTTCCTTTCTTTTTCTTTTCTTTCTTTCTTTTCCTTTTGGTTTTTCAAGACTGGATTTCTCTGTGTAACGGCCCTAGAACTTCAAGGCTGTCCCGGAACTCACTTTGTAGACCAGGCTGGCCTGAAACTTAGAGATCAGCCTGCCTATGCCTCCCAAGTGCTGGGGTTAAAGATGTATACTACCACCATACCTGGCTGCTTTCTTTTTTATCTAGAAGTATATTAATGTTACAGACTTTGGGGATGTTTTGAGAGAGAGCTTACTATGTAGCCTGGGCTGGCTTTGAATTTGTGGTAATCCTCCTGCTTCTGCTTCCTGACTGCTCCAGGGACTAGAGGTGTGTACCACCATGCTCAGTTTTACAAAAAACACGACTTATTACAGAATAATTGATATGCATCTGTGTTTTATTATTTGTTAACCCATTATATCTAACAGAATTAACACTAATGCCTTCTATCTAGTCCTCCCATTTCAGAGAGATGATTTGTTTTGAACCCATGACCTTACAGTGCAAGGTACTCTACTACCACTGAGCTATGTACACAGCCCTACCATTACCTTTTAGTGGAGGAATTGAGTCATTTAGTTGGACAGACTTTTTTTTTTTTTTTACAAGAGGTCACTGGGGTTTGGAAAGATAGCTTTGAGGATGCTCTTTGAGAGGACCTGATTTAATTCCCTGTACCCACATGGCAACTCACTAAGGTTGAGCTCTAGTTCTAAGGGATCCAGCACCTTCTTCTGGCCTCCAAGGGTACTGCACATGCATGGAACACAGACACATGTGCAGGCAAAACACCCATACACACAAAATGGAGTGAGTGAGTGAGAGTGTGTGTGTGTGTGTGTGTGTGTATGTGTATGTATGTATGTGTGTATGACTATTGCTTAGGAGAAATTTAAACAAAATTTACAACCTCTCCTTTTCTTGAGCCACGTCCTCAGTTCCAACTGTCTTTATTAAAACTAAGGCTTTTTAAATTTAAAAAATGAATTTGACTCTTGATATTCTCAATACTTTTTTAAAACTCAGAACAATACAGTGATGTAAGCGTTTCTTTTTGGTGTTAGAACCTAAGTGTAAAGATATTCTTAAATGAGTTCTATACTTTTGTCTTTAAAAAACTTATTACTATTATCAGTTATTCATGGTGGAACATACCGTTAATCCCAGCACTTGGGAGGCAGAGGCAGGCAGATCTCTGAATTTGAAGCCAGCTTGGTCTACAAAGTGAGTTTCAGGACTGCACAGAAAACCCTGTCTCAAAAAGCAAACAAATTGCCGGGCGGTAGTAGCGCATGCCTTTTATCCCAGCACTCAGGAGGCAGAGGCAGAGGCAGGCGGATCTCTGTGAATTCGAGGCCAGCCTGGTCTACAAAGTGAGATCCAGGAAAGGCACAAAGCTATACAGAGAAACCCTGTCTCGAAAAACAAAACAAACAAACAAACAAACAGAGTCTTAAAAAGCAAACAAAAAAAACAAAACCAAAACTTTGTATGTATGTGTGTGTGTTCGTGTGTTCGTTCGTTCCTGTATACTGTGGAAGATCTGTGGCAATCTGAAGGACAATTTCTTTAGTTTTATTTTTGAAAGAGGGTCTCTCACTGTATAAAACCTTGTTGGCCTGGAACTTGCTGTGTAGATCAGGCTAGTCTTGAACCCATAGAGCTCCACCTGCCTTTGCCTCCCTAGTGCTGGGATTATAGGTATGAACCACACCTGTCCAGAGGACAACTTTCGAAAGTTTTTTTTACTTCTATCATGTGTTCCAAGGATTGATCTCAGGTTGTCAGGTTTGCAAATCTTTTGTTGAGTTTTCTTGCTGCCTTTACTCACTTAAAAAAATTATTTTTATTATTATTAACTCTGTGTATATGAATGTGTGTGCTTGAAGAAACCAGAGGCATTGGATGCCCTTGAAATTGGGGTTACAGGCAGTTTGAATCACTTAATGTGGGTGCTGGGAATTGTACTCAGGTCCACTGGAAGACCACTATGTGCTCTTAATCATTAAGCCATCTCTCTAGGCCCCTTACCCACTTTTAAAAGGGAATTTTGGTTTAAAGGTGTTTAGAAACATCTTCCTTATGTTACTTTTGCTCAGATTAAGATAGCACCTACTTGAAGTGGGTAAGTGTTATTCTGACTGGTAGGTAGGTGCCATGAGATTGTTCCATGTAGTTGAAAAACTACATTAGCAGTGAATAGCGCTGCCTTATGAAGGAGTATAGGTCTTTGGACCACTTTTTCTAGCCCTGACAACTGATCTTTCCTGTGTGTGTGTATGTGTGTGTGTGTGTGTGTGTGTGTGTGTGTGTGTGTGTGTGTGTGGTGGGTGGGGGTAGGGACTTCCAAAGGTGGTTCAAGTTTGAGGGCTTAAAGGGTTCCTGGGGCCCCTGGGGCCTGGGGATAAGGCCTGGCATGTACTCTGTGGTGGGGGGAGGCTTCCACAACCTGAGTCTACTTGAAATGGCTTGCAGCTTGACCTTGCCCGAAGCCTTTGGGCTCAAACAGTAGCAGTAGGGCTTCCCTGTGTGCTCAGCGTGGCCCCTGCTGGTCCCCATCTTTGACTTCCTAGGGCTTCAGGTCAGTGCCAGTGCACCTCCTTGTCTCACTAGGGCATGGCAGACAACCTGCTCTGGGGTGAGTCACTGCCGCCAGGAAGGAGTAGGCTGGGGGCTCTGGACTCTTATTTTTATCGACTGCCTAGCATAGCTTTGGTTCTTAAAGAATTTAGAATTTTGGTTCAGTACCACCAGCTAAATTGTAGACATTATTTTCTGTTGTGGACTTTAACATATTTGATACTTTCAATGCAATTTAATAATGTAATCATTAAATACTGTTGTGTCAGATCCTAATAATCTACAGTTTTCTCCTGTACTTTTCCAAGCCTGTTCTAATGAATTGTTTGCCTTTCCTGATTGTTTTCTAATAGTGGGACACAGCAGGCCAGGAAAGATTTCGAACAATCACCTCCAGTTACTACAGAGGAGCCCATGGCATCATAGTTGTTTATGATGTGACAGATCAGGTAAGGAAGAGTGTTCTCAACAAAGCAGGAAGTTACTTTGTGTGTATGTGTAGCTTTTCGACACAATCTCCCTGTGCAGTTCTGGTGGACCTGGAACTCACTATGTACACAGGCTGCCCTTGAATTCTTTTGATCAGCCCTGTAACTTCTTTTGATCAGAAATTTATTTTTACCACTAGAGAAAATTAGAACGAATTTTTCTTGTAGCACTTGTTAAATCTCAGCTATCTATAACTTAAAGCCAATTTGGAAGTAACTTAAGACATTTAGATTAAATGCTTTTACAAGCAAAAGATGGGTGAATATGAGCAGGAAAAGAAATTGCTACATTAGTGTGATGTCATATGCCTGTAGTCCGGCTACTTTGGAGGTTTAGGTAGGCTCTCAGAAGCACAGAGGATTGAGACCAGCATAGCAAGACCTCATCTCAAAAACACCCAGAGCAAACAGAACATGTTGTTGATTTTAAACATTATCTAGTCTATTACCATAATTTTGTTTGTTTTTTGAGACAGGGTTTCTCTGAGTAGCCCTGGCTGTCCTGGAACTCTAGAGACAAAGCTGACCTTGAACTCAAATCTCCTTCTGCCCTCCAAGCATTGGGATCAGAGGCAAGCGCCACCATTCCCCACCTACCATAAAATAATTTTAAGTGAGAAAAAACAAAACAAAAAACCCAAAAGAAAAAAGCCTCACCAAAAGTTATGTCCTAGCTTTCTCCTCCCTACCCTATCTCGTGGTGGGGTTTAAGCTCAGGGCTTGCTTGAGGCCAGGCAAGTTGTTGGTCCCTGAGCTGTGCCCCCAGGCCACCAGTTTCTGATAGTGGTAACACCTGCTGCTGTTAACATAAACAGTTTTTGTTGTTGTTTTCGTTTGTTTGTTTTGAAACAGGGTCTCACTTAAGTAGGTAGGCCTGGCTGATGTGCAGCCTATTGGCTCTGTAGACCAGGCTAGCCTGGAACTCAGAGATCCACCTGCCTCTGCCCCTAGTGCTGGGATTAAAGCTGTATCACTGTATGCAGCTCATAAACCAGAATTTTACTAAATTTCAGAAAATAGGTTTTGTTAATATTTCAAAATTTCAATTTAAAATTGGGTTTGCCTGTCATGAAATATTAAACTATTCCCTTTCCAGATAAGCTATTTTCATTTCAAGCCTTCCAGCCCTCCTAACCGTTTTCTTCCGACGGGCACTGTCACTGTAATGCTTTAGTCCATTGCTTCCCTGCATTAGTTACGGCTAGGGTTGCCACACAAACTGCATCGTCGTTCTTCTCTTTTCAGGAGTCCTTCAATAATGTTAAGCAGTGGCTGCAGGAGATTGATCGCTATGCCAGTGAAAACGTCAACAAGTTGTTGGTAGGGAACAAATGTGACCTGACCACAAAGAAAGTAGTAGACTACACAACAGCAAAGGTACGTGTGAGGTTGGATTTTCAGCCTGCCCTTTATTCCGGGGGTGGGAGTCACACAGTGGCTAAGATGCCTCAACCTTTGAAAGCCAGTGACTCAGTCCGTCTTTCCCTCCATGTTCATTGTTCTTATTGCTCTCTCAGGAATTTGCAGATTCCCTTGGAATTCCGTTTTTGGAAACCAGTGCTAAGAATGCAACGAATGTAGAACAGTCTTTCATGACGATGGCAGCTGAGATTAAAAAGCGAATGGGCCCTGGAGCAACAGCTGGTGGTGCAGAGAAGTCCAATGTTAAAATCCAGAGCACTCCAGTCAAGCAGTCAGGTGGAGGCTGCTGCTAAACTTCGCCTCCGTCCTTCTCTCACAGCAATGAATTCGCAATCTGAACCCAAGTGAAAAAACAAATTGCCTGAATTGTACTGTATGTAGCTGCACTACAACAGATTCTTACCGTTTCCACAAGGTCAGAGATTGTCAATGGTCAATACTGACTTTTTTTTTTATTCCCTTGACTCAAGACAGCTAACTTCATTTTCAGAACTGTTTTAAACCTTTGTGTGCTGGTTTATAAAATAATGTGTGTAATCCTTGTTGCTTTCCTGATACCAGATTGTTTCCCGTGGTTGGTTAGACTCTATTTTGTTTTGATGTTTATATTGGCATGTTTAGATGTTGGGTTTAGTCTTCTGAAGATGAAGTTCAGCCATTTTGTATCAAACAGCACAACCAGTGTCTGTCAATTTCCATGCATAAAGTTTAGTGAAACGTTCTATGTAAGATCTGATTTGCTAGTTCTTCCTTGTAGAGTTATAAATGGAAAGATTACACTATCTGATTAATAGTTTCTTCATACTCTGCATATAATTTGTGGCTGCAGAATATTGTAATTTGTTGCACACTATGTAACAAAACTGAAGATATGTTTAATAAATATTGTACTTATTGGAAGTAATATCAAACTGTATGGTGATAAGTATTGTTTTAATTCTTATGGTTAAAGGGAAATAGAGGTTTGCATTATACTCAACAGCCATTTATGTGTGCAACAAGGGCACTGTAGACTATCTAAGAGCACAGCATCCAGTACTTGCTTTCTAGTAATAGACCTGCTCAGTGACCTAGAGAAGCTTCTGTGCTGTGTACACTGAACCAGCCTCATTGGGTTCAAGGAGCTCAAACTGTGTGGAACCAAGTTTAGAGTGTCTGCTTCTTCCTAGCACTTCATCTCCAGGCCTAGACTCAAGAGGCTTCCCAGGCAACGCTTTTTCCATACATCTGTGGTAGATGGAGAGCAGCACATGCCTCCTCACAAGCAGTGAGCTGGTGATCCGTGCTGGTGCTTCCTCCATGCTCTGAGTCAGATGTCACCCACCCACCCCACCCCTGATTTGGGGATTCGTTTTTTTTTTGCTTTTTTGAGACAGGGTTTCTCTGTAGTCCTGGCTGTCCTGGAACTTGCTCTTGCTCTGTAGACCAGGCTGACCTCGAACTCAGGGATCCACCTGTCTCTGCCTCCAAGTGCTGGGATTAAAGGCGTGCACCACCATGCCTGGCTTTTTTTTTCTTTTTCTTTTTTTTTTTTGAGACAGGGTCTCATTTTGTAACCCTGGCTGGCCTGGAACTTAGTATGTGCAACAGGCTGGCCCCTCATAGAGATCCACCTGCCTTTTCCTCCCCAAATGGTAGGATTAAAGGCATATACCACAATACCCAGATTGCACTGTTTTTTGAGACAGTGTTTCACGTAGCTCAAGAGGCCTCATTTCCACTTGTAACCAAGGATGGCCTTGAACTCCCGATCCTCCTGCCCCCACTTCCAGGTGTCAACTTTTTATTCTTTCCAATTGTATAACTCAAGTTGAAGGAGAGTTTAAGCATTAGAAAAGAAAGCAGGAAATGTTGATCGCCCTAACTGTAGAAATTATATCCCCCCAAATTAACTGAAAACATGAACTCTAGATGGGAATGATGAGAGAAATAATATATTTATTTCGGTGAAATTTTTGCATGTGTGAAAGTTTTGTTAGCTAGGACCTTCGAGACCTAGACTTTGCTTTTGTCTTCCTGTGGGAAACAAAGTCTCTTGCGGACATTAGCATTTAAGGTGGCAGAGGTCAGAGATTGTTTCTTGGTTTAAGCAGCAGCCAAACATTCTTCAATTGGGGGCTTAGGATGTGACTGCTGACAACACATTTTATTATGGGGTCTTTAATGATAAAATATTAAACTAAAAATAAGCCAAAAATTACAGGTTTCTTTATTTTTCACTAAACAGACGATTGAAATACATGGTACAAAAATAAGTGGTAAGATTATTGTAAAATGAAAATGGACAGAATAAATATTCAATTTAATTTTCCATCTATGAGAATTTCACAATAAAATCATAGTTTACTTTGTATTATAGATGTGCTTGTTGGGTCTATTCGTCCTTATATAAGATAAGGCAACTGGAAATTCCTGAGATCACCAGCAATTATGGGTCATTCATATATATACATATATATATGTATACACACACACACACACACACACACACACATATATTTTGTCACTGTTGGGGTTTTTTCCCTTGTCAATACAAAGGGAGAAAGAGTTCATAACCTTTTCTATAATAACTAAATGATACAAAAACAACATAAGACAAAGTGATGCCATGCACTTTAATTTTACAACAGCAAAAGTTGTTCAAACTGCCGGCTTAGTCTTTATTAGCAGAAAACATTTATAATACAAACATATTTACAGACTTTGTAAAATTCTAGTGTTTTTCCACCACAGGCAGCAAGATTAGGGCTTACAACACCATTTCAACACACTTCACTATTTGCTTTTATGTATGTGCCAATAAATGCAGTCTTGGGGGGGGACGGATGGACACATATCCTGTTTTTCAAGTATAAGCATTTCAAGACCATTGGGGGCTTTAATTTGTTGACATAATAAAGAAATATTACATTAAAAATAATAAGTGGCTACCACACAGTAACTTGCATAATATGAAGAACACTCTACTCCGTGGCCATGGCTGGAATCCTGAATGAACAGTAGTCACTGGGCTCACGCAAACTTGCTGTGCTTACTTGGGTAGACGTGCCCTCAAGCACATACTTGGCCATTCAGTATACCTTGCACCCCCGCTCCTCTTTTGGGCTCCATTTAAGAACAGCCCTGTCTTTGAAGCCTCTTTGTTTTGTGCTGGAGGTTTGCTGTAGACCCCCAAGAACCCTGCGTTGAAATGCTACTTTATGTGAATGCAAATGAACTTTAAGGGACCATGTGTAAATCCTAACATGGTCATGTCAATCTACCCTGGCCACATTTGCACATGGAAATGATGGCATCATCCTACGCTGATACAATTTCAGCTCAAAAGTTCTTAACACACAGCAGAAGATATAATTAACAATTGTGTTGATATTCCTAAGTGGCATTCACAGCCAAGGTCAGAGTTTGCACCTTTTAGTTACAAAAAAAGTATCTTTTTGTTACAAAGAAGAGGAACAAATGCATCGACCATCTTCAGGCAAGGTAGTGCTTTGTTGGGAAAGTGTATTCCAAAATGAACATGTCAGCTGAGCTGACTAATGACACTGACAAGAACAGGAGCGGCTCGCGGCATCCAGCGGGCGCGCTCTGTTGTGTAGGTCCTGCCATCTTCAGGTTTCACGATGACTGACTCAGGCCTGTCAAACGGGCTTACTTTCTGAGGGCTGCTCTAACCCACTGATGAGAAGGCAACTTAAAGCCACATCAAATAGTGAGTGGACTGATTTTTAACCAATTCTCAATAGCTAGAAAAGCATTTCCTTTTGCCTTTTGAAAGCACATTATTCACCATGTACAACATAGGAACTAAGCTTGACTCAGTGGCAGATCAGAACAGTTTAATTTGGGTCTTGCCCATGAACATTATGGTAAGCCATACTGTGTAGCAGGGCAGCAGGCATGTGAAAACACTGTACTTCATGCATGTATAGCTTACCAAGTAGTAATCCTTTTCTCATCTAATAGCCCTGGCCAGCCTGAAACTCTAATACAGACCGGGCTGGCCTCAAAAGATCCAAGGGCTGGGATTAAAGTTTGTACCAACATGTCTGTCTAAGGAGCTAATCTTTTAAAATCCTTTTGTTTTTGTTTTTAAGCTGAAAAACCCATCTTTGATACTTTGTGGAATTTGTGGTAACCAGCATATAATCACTCTGCTTCAAAAGTTGCAACTGATGCTTTGAACTACTGATCATGGATTTTTTTTTTCCCTGACAAGGCTAGAATTACCGGTTAACTACCAAGAAACAAAGACTTTCTCTTTTCTCATCAGCACAGGCTGCTTTAATTTCTGTAAGGACAGACAGTGGCTGTAGCCATCCCTTCCTCTGACTAGTCTTCCAGGGGAAAGTGGAGCAGAGGACCGACCGAGTGCCCCAAGGTAAGCAAAAGCTTGACCGTTTGCTTCGTCCCCTTCCAGAAGCCTGACACAAGCCTCCAGCTCTCTGATGCATTTTTGTAAAATAGTTAGGAAGAAGGTCGAGACTAACCCCTGAAGATGGCCCCTGCTGACCTCATGTTGTCCAAAGGGCTCTATAGAGGGTCTAATGACTTGAAGTGTTTCTCTGTGGCAGGTTAAAGGTTAACATGTCTGCTAGCCAAGAATCTTCAGAATTTACAAAATTCCAGTCTCCACGTGATGAAAAGATCCAAGGTTTTGATCACCCACTTCCTCACTCTTAGACCCATCCATCCCCTTGTACACCTGAGAATTCATTCCAAGTACTTAGAACCTTTCTTGAGCAGCTTTCTGTAAGTGGCCTCAACATGTTTTAACTGCTGTTTTTCTAAACAGAAGGGGGTACATGAGACCCGTAAATCCTAGTATTTTATCAACACTGTAAAGCCATGTATTTTTGGTAGAGAAGCACCAAAAGGAAAAGCCTTAGTTTGGAGGGATTCACTGTAATGAGAACAGTAACTCGAGAACCTTCAGAGATGGGGAAGGCATCTTAAAGCAAGTACGTTAAAGTTGAGTCTCTCCCCTGCCTGCACAGTTGAATGGCTCTTCTGAGGAGTTTTTGAGTTTTCTTCCCAAGAGCCTACTTGTCTGATGACTCCATCTCCGCCTGGGATATGCCTGAAAGAGAAGGCAGCCAGGGTTACAGGCAGGCTGCCGAGGAAGAGGTCAACGCCCATCATCTGCTTCCACTGCTCTGATGCAAATCCAGTCCCCGTTTACTCCCGTTGCTTTAAAGATGTCTTGGTACACAGCCCAGCTGGTTCTCTCTCTGAGTCCTCATGCATCAGCCTCCAAAGGGCCGAGATTACAAGTCCGCATCCCACCCCACCACGCCCTGCTGGAGTCTGCTCTGGACATACTTCCAGCATATGCTCACATATGCTGAGACATCTTCACTGATAAAAATTGGGTAAAAGGGAAAGGTCTAGAAAAAGTACAGTAGAACTGTGCGGTTCTGAAGAGCTCGAGATCCGAGCATAGGCACCAGGTGGCCCTCCTGTTCTCTTGGCCTCTTTCCTATTCATCCCCAGTCTGACTTTTCTAAGAGGTGAGATAAAGGTTGTACTTAAGGAGTAGTAGTTGTCAACTCTCTGAGATGTGCCATCCCCAGTCTTTGGGGAAGGATGTGGTTGGTACGAGAGGTTTGCAAAGATCCTTTGTGGGAAGGGAGTGGGGTGGAAGGGGGTGGGGTAGAGAGCTGGCAGTTAACTGGATTTTTGTGGATGTTTGTGTTGTCAAAGAGGCTTGGAGGCGGTGAGATGAGCCTACAGGGCAGAGGCAATGTGATCAGCGCCCCCACTGGAGAGGTGTACCTGCAGGGAACCGGCTGGTGAGGGTTCCTGCTGCTACTGTGGAGGGTGGAGTAGCGGTAAAGGGAACCCAGAGGTGGGAAGGTGGGGTGCTCCTCAGCAAGCACATGAAAACACAGTGGAACCACAGTGAGTTCCACCACAGGAAGTCCCACGTTCCTTCAGCACGACTGCCCCCGCTGAGGAGGAAGTCCTTCCTAGGATAGCCCTGTGTCCCAGTCAGCAGTGGTTGGACAGCGCTTCTTGAGTTTTCTACTTACCCAGTTACAGTCCTGCACGCCGGTCTTCTTTAGCTGCTGTTGGTCTGTTGTCAGGGATGAGGGTGCAGCCAGCCAACATGTCCAAAGAGGCTAAGATAGAGTCATAAAGGTGGTCTGCGTGGCTCTCCAGCTCTCCAGACTGCTTTGCGATCCTCCCGAGGACATCCTTTAAAACTAATGGTCAAGTAATAAATAAAAAGGGGTAGCAGTTTGCTCAGACAGGACTGTAGTAGTTCACAGCGCCTCCTCCCCTACCCCAGCAGGCTGACCTCTAAGCTGCTTTCTAGCTAACTATGACCTGGAACTTGTGTGTTCCTCTACATGTCTGTGCAGTTCTGGGGACTGAACCCAGGGGTTCATGCAAGCTAGTCAAGCACTGTACCAACTGAGTCACATTCCCCGTCCGCCTTTCCTTTTCAACAGTGATGCTCCCCGGGCCTAAGTAACGTCCTGGGGAAGTTTGTAGATTTGGGGGTGTAGGGACTCAGTGACCACACCTGGAGCAATGGTGTGAGACAGGCTAAATTCACTCCTGCATGGCAGAGTAGCATGGCAGCCCCTTCCTTTGTTAACAAACGCTGCCGCTGCCGGCTTCCTGAGCGCCATCAGCTGGGTTAAATGCTCCCTAGCTTCCTGCCCTAGGGCACCATCTGCCAGCGGAGGATAAGAAAGGGGAAGGAAGCCTTTGTTCTGTGCACAATGTGGACTGGATGGGCGGGAAGGGAAGGAACAGCAGGCTGGGTGTGTTGAGGTCAGCCTTGGGAATCACCTGAGGGCCAAGTGCTGTCCTGACAACTCTGGAGAGCTGAGGCCAGAGGATTGCTGTCAGGGTGGCCGAGCCAAGCTCTGTTCAGTCTTCTGTGAGCCACCAGTGGGATTCTAGGGGCCTTTTGTTTGAAACTTTAAACAGGTCATGGAAGAAAGGCTAGGAAGGGGAATGAGACCGGTATGCTTTCCTGGTGTGATTTTGTGTGTGTGTGTGTGTTGCTTTAGTTAATATGGGGACTCATTTGGCTTAATTCCCATGGGTTCCAGTCACATAATTCATAAACAGTTTGAGTATAAGACAAAATGTCAGCCTATATTTATAGAACAGTCCAAATGCCTTTGGTGGGTGCCGGCATGGGGGCTTCTCGGTGTAGAGTAAAGCGGCAGTCACGCGCCTAAGGTTGTATTTGTAGCCAAGTGAGAAAGCAGGCTCTGAAAAAGTGTGTGTGTGTGTGTGTGTGTGTGTGTGTGTGTGTGTGTGTGTTGACAGGATGCTGCTTCTGGGAGGAGGAAGTAGGAAGTGTCAAGAGGAACTTGAGACTCAAGAAAACAGCTAAGTGCTCCAATTAGTTATTCCAGGCAGAGACTTGGGAGGGGTTAGAGTACCTATTTGAAGGAGCCTGGACTCATGGCTGAGACTTAAATCCAGACGTCTCTGGCCAGTAAGACACCCTGAGTCTTTTCTTAGAGTAGGACAAAGTGGAGTGTTAATAGATTTCTTTCCGAGTGAAAGTCAGAACAGTCAGTTCAGGAGGACTTCCATAACCCGTGGCCCCTGTGAAGAGAAGGCCTGTACCGAGTTCTTCCTGCTCAGGCCCTGCATCTTCAGACCCATGTAAATGTGTCTCTGGTGAAACACCAGCAGAGGCAGAAGCAGGAAAATGCACCGCACCAAGTTCCTGCCCCAACAGAAAACTGAAAACTTGGGGCTGGTGAGATGGTTTAGGGAGTGGAGGATTTACCTCACAAGCCTGGAGACCAATCTTTAAAACCAGTGTAAGGTCAGGAGGGAACTAACGCCGCAGTTCCCACCTGACCTGTACCTCCCCCACACACACACACCGTTGATATACTCAGTAAAACAAACCATTCAGGCTTAGCCCCAACCCCTAAAGACCCTATGTTAGGACAACACAGGAGGAGAGTCACAACCAGCCTGCAGAGAAGCAGGGGAGGCAGAGGGCCACTGTGGAGATGTGAGGGCTTCTGTGCTATAAACATCTTGAGATACATGTGAACCCCTACAACAAAGAATTAGACAGCTCTCTCTCTGTGTGGCAGTGGCACTGAGCCTGAAAAACCTTGTTTTGTAACCCTTCTCCAACAGGTACACAGGGTCACCATGGTTGTTTATACCATTTGATCCCTGTGAATACCACCTCTCTCTGGAAGTGGAGTAGAATATGAGTTCTTCAAGCACCTACCTGTGTAGTGTACTACGGGACGTTAGTGGCTACTTGGGGCCCATCGCTTCAAGGCTTTTGAAGACACAGATGGGCATCACTTCTGGCCTCAAGAGTTCAATCCTCCTGGAGGTCTCACATTTTGCTAACTTAGGAACCTGTCCTGCAGATGGTTAAGTCTCGTCTGTAAGCGACTGCAGCCTGCCTTCCCCGTCAGTTTAATTCCTTTGGTTTGGTTTGGTTTTTGAGACAGGGTTTCTCTGTGTGGCCCTGGCTGGCCTGGAACTCGCTCTGTAGTCCAGGCTGGCCTCGAACTCAGAGATCCACCTGCCTCTGCCTCCCAAGTGCTGGGATTAAAAGTGTGCCACCACTGCCCCTCTTCAGTTTAATTCTTAAATTTTTTTTATTCTTTGTGAATTTCACAGAATGTATTCTGATCATATCCCCACTCATTCCCCTAATAAATTTAATTCTTTTAAACCTGTCTGTCCCTGAAAACAAACTGTTGACATCTTTTCCTTTTGTTTTTGTTTGACCCAGGAGCCCAGGCTGGTCTCCACCCTTCTGAGGCTGAGCAGTAACTGTCTACAGCTGCTGTGATTGATGCTTTGTTGACAGAAACCTTCCCTAGAGCAGGACATCAAATAGAGGAACCTGCCAGCTCCACTGGAGCTCACTAGGAAATCTGAGGGCTCCCACTGACGACCCCAGCGACAACTAAATTCTGATTCCTGGGCCAGTGAAATGGCTGGGTGGGTAAATCACTGTTGAGAAAACCGAGGACCTGGTTTTGAGAGAACCAGCTCTCAGATCTGATCTCTCCGTCTGTGCCTTGCACACACCTGGCTAGCCAGGAATTTAAGAGACAGCTCTACCTCCTAAATGCTGGGATTAGAGGCATGTACCACTATGCCTGGCTCTTTATCTTTAATTTTATATTGACTAATTCAGACTTTTATGTTAAAATTCACTAGTAGGTGAATGGGTTGAATTCCTAAGGGCTGCTCTAACACACTCAGTGGAAAGGCATGTTCCAATTTATAGCCACAGACAGTGGACATGTGTATCACACTGGACCCATGGCTAAGTACATTATGTGTCAATAAACAACCAAACAAAGCTCTTGATTACCCACCTGGGGTGTTATCCGTCAGGCACTGAAGAAGAACCTCTCCCTTCTCCAGGACACTTTCTGTCAGGGACTGATGTTTGTCTATATCTTTCTTAAATTGCTTAAGACATCAGGAAAGAAAAAAAGTTTCAATACTATTGCTTATAAAAGTCGTCTGAAATGAACACTCTACCTAGTACTTGACTTACTTCTCTGACATGGAAGACAGCCACGGTGCAGTCTGAATCCCCCAGGGGACCAGTCCAGGGACAGCATCTTTGTCCATGGAAGATTATTCACTGCTTGTGTTTTTCAGACAGTCTTGATTTAGTTCAGGCTGCTCTACAGAGTCCTTCCCCTTCCCCTCCCTAGTGCCGGGATCCTAACCCTGTACCATCCAGCCCAGCTCCACAGCCTTTTCCCCAGAGGGGCTGGAGCAGGACTCCATATTCTGTACCCCACATCATGGTGTTCCCTAACTCAGAGGAGGGATCGATGCTTACAGTGAACATGGCAGGTAGGAACCAGTCTGTCACTGCACTGGCCACGCAGAGCCGGGCCCTTACCTTTATGTCCCTTCTCTGTGGACCTCTATAGCAACACCTCGGCACCAGGGAAGCTGATATTTTACTAAAAACTCATCTCAAGCAGGTTTTCCCTCACAGCTACAAAACATTGTTGCTGATTTTTGTTTTTACTTTCTTAAGACATGCCTGGCTGTCCTAAATCTCGATGTAAACTGGGCTGGCCACAACTCTGGGCTATGCATGCTTCTGTCTCCTGAGTGCTGAGATTAGAGGCCTGTGCGACCATGTCAGCTGCAGCTAATGTTTAAAAACACCTTTCTTTAGCCAGCAAGAATGGTATAAAATGAAACCCATGACATGGGACAGATCTCACTGCTTAATACTTTGAGGGTGCTAATTTTACTCTTGGATTTGTTCTCTTGTCTTCAGTATTCCTTTGCCCGAAACTTTATCCTCCTGTGCTCTAGGATTGAGATGTTGCCTCAAATCCACTGCGTTAAAATGAAATACAAGATCAGTCGACAATGAGTGAGGACAGGTACAGAGAGGGAGTGAGGACACAGAGAGTGAGGACAGGTGAGTGAGGACAGGTACAGGAGTACAGAGGGGAGTGAGGACAGGACAGGAGTGAGGACAGGTACAGAGAGGGAGTGAGGACAGGTACAGAGAGGAGGAGTGAGGACAGGAACAGAGAGGGAGTGAGGACAGGTACAGAGGAGTGAGGACAGGTACAGACAGTGTACAGAGACAGGACACGAACAGTGAGACAGGTACAAGGAGGAGGACAGGTACAGAGAGGGAGTGAGACAGGAACAGAGAGGAGGAGTGAGGACAGGAACAGTGAGGACAGGAGAGAGTGAGACAGGTACAGAGGAGTGAGGACAGGTACAGAGAGGGAGTGAGGACAGGTACAGAGAGGGAGTGAGGACAGGTACAGAGAGGAGGAGTGAGGACAGGAACAGAGAGGGAGTGAGGACAGGTACAGAGGAGTGAGGACAGGTACAGAGAGGGAGTGAGGACAGGTACAGAGAGGGGAGTGAGGACAGGTACAGAGAGGAGTGAGGACAGGTACAGAGAGGGGAGTGAGGACAGGTACAGAGAGGGGAGTGAGGACAGGTAAAGGAGAGGGTGGGGTTGGTTAAAATGAGAGCCCACATAAATCTGAGCACTCAGTCTTGGTCTAAGCAAGAGCCAAGAGAGCTCAGCTCCTTCCTCTGTCCTGTCCCACTCCGAGGAAGGTGTGAACATACCATCTCACTGACAGAGCTGTGTACACAAGAGACCTAACTAAGCCTGACTGACATCAGGAACAGCTCCTGGCTCAGGTCCTGGCTGGCTACAATGCACGATGCTTGCAGCTGGTTACTTAGTAGTCAGTCACAGAGGGTCACAGGGCTCAAATGGAGAAGTCTTAAGCTTGTTCAGTCAGGCCAGGAAAGGCTATGGAGGGAAGTCAGACAGAGCAGTTCCTCTCCGAGACTCCCTGAGGCAAGGGCTCCAGGCAGGCACAGACACGCAGTGTCTGAACAAGAGAATCTTTAGGTTCAGCCTCCCTCTCCTTCCTCAAGTTTTCTCTATTTCTATGCTGTATCTAACAGCATTCCTGCCACGGCAGGACAGCTGGACAGCCCAGGCTAGATTTAGTAGATTGCAAAGACAGAACACAAAGGCCCTCCCGTCCTTGAGGTGCGGGCCCCCGTGACGCTGATCAGAACTTGGTGGTCAATCTCACCCTCCTCTGCTGACTCAGTGCTAGGTTACAGAGATCTGATCTGGGTTCCCCCTTCCCTGCAGACTAGTGCAGGTCTGGGCCACACACACTGCCACCATGTGGTCAAAGTCAGCCACATTTACCAAGGTAGCAGTTACAGGAATTACTCTCCACTTCAATATACTTTAGTATCATTAACTAAAATTCATAGGTGTGAAATAACAGACCTCCATAACAAACAGGCATAAAATAAAATCCTAATCCCCAAACACAGGCACAAACTGGTGTCAGATTTTGGGTTAAATTTGGTTTTAATCTGTCCGATCCTATCACACTGCCTGGTCTATGCTTGGATTCATATAGTTTCAACTCAGTTTCATAAACACCACTACAGTCCAGAAGAACCTGTGGTGATGTTGATGTGATCTGTGTCTGACTGCCTTGTGTGGCCGCCAGGGCAAGGCTGTGGTGCATAAGTGACTTCACTGAATTGTCATCCGTGACTACTGTCTGTAAATGCCAGACTTAGGGTTCTAACCCTGGGAAATCTGCCAAAGTACCACGCAAATCCCTCAAAAGTATTTCTGACTCAAGACAAATATAATTTTCCTCTATCTGGTCTGGAAGTTCACTCACTTTATATTGTTCAAAATTTAGAATTTGAAGAAGGCATCTTGATTAGATTTATTCAGATAAAATAGTCAACTGAGCTACAAGAGTCCAGTTACTTGAGATTTTATTTTGTAAGAAATGACTTAACCGCCAGTCTCAGGCGTGAGCAAGCCAGGAGCCAGGACCACACATTACCCGGTAAAGCTGCAGAGAAGCCTTGAGACCCGAAAGAGTGGCCCTGGGTGGAGGGTTGAGGTCAGCAACTTCTGTGACACTGTACAACCAGCAGATCAGCTCTTCCAGCTGACAGCAAAATGTCTGTGGAGACAAGAGCACACGGTGCGCTGGACAGAGCTCAGTGATTAAGTCTGTCTACCATGCTCAGGGCCTAGTACCACAAAAACAATGTCCACATGGTGCACCTGAGTGAGCTGCTGTTTACCTTGTCTGAAGGCTAGAAATATCACCATTTTGGCATACAGATATCTTTCTAGAGTTTTCTCTCACAGGGTCATTTGTCTCCACCTCTACCCCATGACTCCAGACATCCCCAGTCAGGACAATGAATGCCATACTCAGCCAGGTGTGACACCAAAAACAAAGGCCCAGAATACACAGTCCGGAGGGTGAGAATGAACTATGGAGGAACAGGGACAAGGAGCAGCCCAGAAGAGCACGCTCGCCACACGAGCCAGTTTTTGGATCAGGACCGTAGTGGGCAGCTGTTCCAGCTTTGCCCTGGAAGTACCACCCCCAGTGAGGCTTCCGGGAACTGTCACGCCTACGAGGAGGGGCCGAGAGGAGCCGTTAAGACCCGAGATCTGGATGTGCCAGCTCTCTTTGGTTCCTGGACCCTGGACGCTGGAGGTGGACCGAGCAGAGTTGTCCAGAGAACACCGCTGGACTGCAATACACCTTCCCCAGACCCTGTAACCTATCCCTTTACTTGTAAGTTACCCCACAAAATAAACCTCCCTTTGAATTACGTGGAGTGGCCTTAATATTTCCACCAATACAGGACTGTTGCCAACCACTAAACTTTCTATTCAGAAATGATGAATGAGTGGTTCTAACTACCTGCACCACAGTGAAAAAGTATGTGCATCAACTTCCCATTGGTGCTACATGTGACCCAACTTCTCTGCCATTTTCTTACAACCATTAAAGGAGAATCCCTGTATTTTGGGAGCGTGTGTGCTGGGGATGTTGAGACATGCTGTCGGTGGACTGGGGAAAGAACATTTATTCCAGAAGCTTCTCACTGAGCATCTTTACCTGCACACACTGCACCAGTGACGCTCTCTCCTGTCCTGTGTTCTTGGGAAGCTTCTCTCCAGCGACTGGCTCTGAGAACAGCCACCTGTCTGATGCAGCCAGCAAGGAGGGCTGAGTTCTCGGCAGTCCAGAAGAGACCCCGAGGGCCTGGCTGCTCATCATGCTGCGTTTGCCTGTGGAGTCCTCAGGATGGACAGAGTTCACGAAGCAGGGGTTCTGGACCACAGGCCCCTGGAAGGCAGCATCAGAAGGATGCTGCCTCTGGCTGGAGTCCAATGTGGGGGACACTGGCCCATCACTGTCGGAGACTTCCAGTGAACTGTGCTCCTCAGCAGCCCCAGTGGGGAGGTTCACAAAGGTGGGAACAGCACCTAAGCTGGACACCAAACTAGACACCGGAGTCAGCCTGGTGGGCAGGGCAAGGTACTCATCATCACTTCCCATCTCTTCTTCTGATGTCCACCCAGGCTTCACACAGGAGGGACGCCCAACATTCTGGCAGGCTCTCTGCTCCCTTTCTAGTCTGGCAAAGGATGACCCCCTCTCCTTTGTCCTCAGCTGGGGAGAGCCCACAGTGAGTTTCTTGCCTGTAGGTAGAGAGTCCTTTGTGTCCCTCCAGGCTGCCTCTCTCTTCTCCTGGGAAGCATTCTCAGTGCCAGAGGCTCGAGGGGTTGATGCATGCTGGTTCCAAGATGCCAGGCTTATGCTGTCCTGCTTCTGGGATACTCCCAAGGGCCAACGTTTAAGGCATGGGTCCTTGGCTCCAGAAAAGGGCAGAGCAGGCACTTCTGCTGAGAAGCAGTTGTGGGAGATATTAGTGGGGACTTGAGAGTGCTCGCTGGGGAGACGGAAAAACTGTCCAGATCTACACCTGAGTCCTGCAAGACAGGGTCAGCCAGCACACGATGCTCCGGTTGCTTTGGGAGCGGAGGCCCAGGCCTCAGTGGGTAAGTGTAGTCAAGGAGATCTTCGTACTCTTTATTTGGGTTCCAGAGTGGGGAGTGGCGGTTAGGAGAGGGAGGCAGAGAATTTGGCAGTACACAGGCCCAGTATTCTGCCTGAAAGGAGAGTTGTCTCTTACCCAGGCCAGGAGCACCACCCCCAGGAGTCACAGGCTGTGGTGACCACAGGGGCTGAGGCCCTGTCGCCACCACAGAGGGGGCTCCTTGAGGTACAATCAACTCCTGAGAGGAGACCTTGGCAAAGGCGCTACTTTGAGGCTCTGCCTTCTCTTGGTGATCCTGGAGGCTGGTGCACTTTGAGGAGGCAGAGATGCTTCTGCCAGAGAGCTGAGGAGCACCTGGGCTCTCCATGGACTTCCCCTGTGAGATGTGAAGCTGCTGGCTGAGGCCCAGTACCGGAGGTGAATCAACTGGGGACAGGTCGTCTTCACTGTCCGCATCATGCCCTGAGCAAACAGTTATAGTTCCAAGGACTTTAACCCTCTGCAGTAGGTCCTGGGAGGCAGGGAGCTTGTTTTCCTCCATCTACAATAACAAGGGAAAAGGCACTGAGGTGGAAATAGGCAAACTTTCTTTTTAAAGAACAGTTTTCTTCTTTAAGGTAGAGGTAGGGAGTGGGGTAGGTCTCAATGAGAACAAAGTAGGCCTAAGGATCCTACGGCCAAACCTCCTACTAAGCACACTTATCTGAGAAAACGAAGGAAGGAAGGAAGGAAGGAAGGGAGGGAGGAGGGAGGAGGAGGAAGGAAGGAAGGAAGGAAGGAAGGAAGGAAGGAAGGAAGGAAGGAAGGGGAGACAGATGGCTACAAGATGTGCTTGTGTGTCCAGAACAGTATTCAGACAAGATCTCAGGTTCCTGCTGCTAGTGGTTAGTACCAAGACCCATCCTACCCTGGGAAATCTGCAACTGACCCCGAACCCATCTTTTCAAAAGTTATCCATTCACTTTGAGAGCAGAACCCACAACAGTTATGCAGGCAGAAGCTGGGAATCAATGCCTCTCCTTTCATCCCCGCCCATCATCACCACTGACAGGAGATCCAGCAGGCTCCACCAGGGGGCACCCTGTTCAGCTCATGTGCCAGTGCACTCTGACAAAGTGAGTCCCTCAGTTTCTTTACTCTGAATTTTTAATCTCTGTGAGTAACTCAGCCCAGAGGAAGACAATAACTAACATAAGGACTTCGGAACCAGACTGACCCGAGTTAACGAACTGTTTGTCCCACCTTCCAGAAGTTCAACCGAGAGAGAGCCTGCCTTCCCTGCCCTGTGGACACAGCACCAGCACTGCCTCCCCAAGGACTCACTGAGAAGACACTAAGAGCCCCTCACTAGCAGACAAGAGAACAGAAACCACAGCCTCTCTTGACAAACAGCCACTTCTGGGCTTGCTGGTTTGCTTCCTGACCCAACAAACAGGACTCAGAGGTGCCAGAGCCCTCCTTGACCCCTGCTTTCAACAGGTGGGCTGGTACTGTTCTCTCCCAGTCACACTCAAGCCTTCTCACAGGACGGGGCTCCCGGAAGAGAGCAAGCAGCAGCCAAAGAACAAAGCACCAATCAAAGCTGTCCCTGGACCTTGACAGGCTGAACATGATGTTGTCAGAGCCAAGAGGAGCAGACCAATGGTCATCCTCCCACTACAAGGGATTCAAAGATTCAGAGACTTGCCTTTGGCCTTAGAACATGGCAGGATTCTCTGCCTGTGTGGCTCTCCCTGGAGAGACTGTTGCCTTGTGGTCTCCAGTCATGGAGGCCAGAGATACTGCTGCTCATTAAAGGAGCTTCAGGGTTTGAGCAGTCCCAAGAGGATTTGACCTGGGAACCCACAGACCTCTACCAAGTCTCCCTAGGGTCCCCTAGAAGCTTTCAGATCACCAAATCAGAAGCAGGATGGGGGTCCCCTTGTTAAGAGATCCCTGACCCTAGTCCTCTGGGCAGCAGGCTCCTGATGAACTCTCACTGTCCTTAAGAGGTCCCCAGTGACTCTGGAACAGGAGATCCTGCACAGAACCCCCTGCTGACTTCAAGGCCCAACTCTCCAAGGGAACCTGTTAAACACCTTGTAGCCAGGGTCCCACAACTCTCACCTTACAGTGACAGGCAGGGGAACGGACAGTCAAGGGAATACAGTACATACCCAAAGGCTGCCCTGGCTCAGTTCCAGCCTCAACTCCTCAGTACTTACGTGGCTTCCCCCAGAGAGATGAAAGTCTCCAGTCTCCATGCTGGCAGAAGGAAGTGGGCCACTGAGTGCAGGCTCAGACCTGTGTGCCACCGGTTCTCGGTTGGCAGTGTGGGCCTGTGACAAGAAAACTCCAGAGATGCAGCAGGTATCAGCCTCAGCCCTCCACAGCGGCCCTCCCTTGACTTCCAGATGCGGGGGCTGCTGTGGCTCAGGCCCTGGGGGCAGCAGCTCCTGTTCCCCAGAGTTCCACCTGCCACAGGACGGGACCTTCGTGTTGACAGATGCGTCTGCCTCGGCCACATCTTCACCTAGGGCCATGGAGCCTTCCCTAAATTGGCTTTTCCTTGAAGCCTTCAGAAACCTACAAAACAAGGAAAGGAGAGAGAAAAAGAAATTTTCTTCATGTGTCCAGGAAAACATTGATTTTAAGTGAAGACAAACTTCACTGGCCAAAGGAAATCCCACGTTCTGGCTTTTCCTCAGCCCAGATCCTTCCAAAAAGGGTGTCTTAGTACACAACTTTGTCCTCTGTCACTGTGGTATTGTCTCCTTAGAGTCAGGACAGGTGTGACCATGCAAAAGGTTTGGCCAGCCTACTGCACAAGTCAAAAAAAACCAGGCAACAGAAGAAAAAAAGTACTATAAACCAGCTGATCTGGGTGGGAGACGCAGATTCCAAGGCCATCTTCCATGCCTGGAGCTGAAGGGAGAGGAGGTGTGCATGGGGGAAGGAAGGGCGAGTGCAGGCCAGCGGGTGCCTTCTCCCGGGTGGAGAGGTCTGTGATTAAAGACACACTTGATCCTACTGCCCGCTCAGGAGATGCTTTTCAGTTCTGCAAATCTACGAACAGGTCATTGTTTCCTAGGGCCATTCTGCTCGCTGATTAGTTTCCCATTGCTGTTCTGGACATTACGCATGGACAGCCTGGAGAGAGAAGCTACACAAAGCCGTCTTGTGGTTACCAAACTCACTCAGGGGAAATGAAATGGGCCTGAGCACAAGGCCTTGCCTCAGTGTGCAGCCCAGATGTGGTTCAGAGACACACCTGGGCCCTATGTGTTGCCCCAACCTCACGAAGATGCCCAGCTGGTCTTTGCCATGCACAGCCCCCTGGGTGCTCTCACGTCAACGGCTTGGTGGGTAACAACTTGAGTCTCGTCCCTTCTACCCTACAGGATAGCAAGTTCAGGTATGCCTGGGCTTCTACTGGACTCTGGAGGATGCTCCTAACTATTCTTGGTGGGAACAGGAACCACACCCAGACTGTGGACCAGATGGAGCCCCAATGACAATCCAATGGTGACCAATGACCAGAAACAGACCAGCACCCCTTCTCAGGCTGCCTTAGTGTAAGCTGACCTTGGCAGCCTCAGGAAGCCATGGAAAGTTGGGTGACAGCGGGTGAGTTCATGTGAGAAAGGAGAGCAGCCCAGGCAGTCATGGTGAGGGAGCTGAGCTGCTGGGGAAGGAAGGAAAGCCCGACAGGAATTCTGGATCTACAGAGCGCTCCAGGACAACAGAGGGATGCTAGGCTGGCATCAGCAGGTCTGGGCACTGGTGGGATGACAGGGGGATGTCTAACCTGGCAGTAAGCCACCTGCAGAGCACTGGGGCCAACCTCAAGACTCAAACCCGGACAGGAACAGCCTTATTTCCCTCAGAGACTAGCGCGGAAAAGGAGGTTGCGAGTGGCAACACAGGAAGCTGGCAAGGAGGGTAGGAGTGGCCACGTCAGGCCCATCCTGTTCGGCTTTAGTCCAGGAAATGCAACCCAGGTAGACTACACATTTCTACTCCTTCCCAACCCGGCACATGGGGCTCCAGGCCATTCTGAAGTGACTGCAGAGAAAAGCATGGACTTGAAATGCAATCAGCTCCCTCTTGGAAGCACCGGCTCCTTGAGGGGCTAGTCAGACCCTGCCTGTTTCCTTTTTCTGGTAGAAAGAGCACCCAACCCTTCACATAACAAGCGAAGTCTTCACCACTGAACAGTCCCACAAACAGTGGGCAGGCAGTTCAAGCAGTTGTGCAGACAAGCAGTGCTGCTAGTTTCTGTGTGTGACTCCTATCACATGACACACATGCAGACAGGTATTTCCACACATACACCTTTAGTATAAAAGTGCCCAACAGGGCAGGACATAGCATTCAAAACCTTGTATTCCCCTCACTCCCCCAAAAAAGAGAACAGCACTAGGGATTGACCCTAGACTCCTCAGAGCTCATCTGGAGACCTAAGGGCAGCACAGTTACTGCTGTCCTCATCAAAGAGCAGCCCTCCTGTTGGAGCAAAGCCGTCTTCTTCAACCACGATGGACACACACAGTACAGAGAAGCAGCTCTGGCTGTCAACGGGTGACGGATAAAGGCAGACTAGATTGCCCTCACAGCCCAAACCTAGAGTCGTGTGCATGCTATGGAGTCAGGGTCAGTGCTGTGTGACTCCAGAACCCAAGCTCTTGATGAACCAAACAAGAATAAGTGAGGAAACAAACCAAAGGCGCCCAGAGCAGAAGAGGGTGGAGAACGGGAGGGAGACTTTGATGAGAAGTTTCCATGGAGCCACATCCTCACCTTGGGGCTCTTCAAACAGCTGCACACATTACTTGTTTTTGTGTGTGTGCATGTGTCTGTGTGAGAGCGTGTGCATGTACATGTATGGCCCACAGAAGCCAGAAGACATCAGATCTCCTGGAACTGGAGTTACAGGCTGCTTGACAAGGGTCCTCTGGAAGATCAGTGAACAAACTGCTGACCCATCCCATCTCTCCAGCTCCGGCACCAGTTTTGGATGACTACAGCTGACCCTATCAGATGGACAATTTAGGATGAAGACAACATTTCTATCATTTTCTGGTTGCTACTTCTTTCTCCATTTCTATAAACTCTCAATGGTCACAGCTCCCTTATGCCCCTAACAAGAATGGTGTTAAGATTTGGTCCTGCAGTAAAATGAAGCTGAGCAAGGCAAGGATCAAATACCTTAAAAAAAAAAAAGGCATTTATTTATTCCTGCAGTATGAATGCGAGCCGATGCGTATGCCATGCCATGCCATACATGGAGGTCAGAGAACAATTTGTAAGAGTCTGTTCTCTCCAGCTACCATGTTCCAGGGATAAAGCTCAGGTCATCAGGCTTGACAGCAAACACCTTTCTTTACCTGACCAGCCATCTCAACAGCCCTACTTTGTTTCAATGACAAGTTGTTAAAATTTCTGTCTTGCCTGGAGGTCATTATTCACAAAAGGTTTCACACTTGTCCTAGGGAGGGCAGCATGGAGAGCTACTGTAGCTCTCAGAGACTGCTGAGTGAACCTCGAAGTAGCCTGCAAGGAGGCTGAATCCTGAACTAGGTTAACTAAGCGGCCAGAGGCCCTCGTTATCCAGGTGTGGTGGTTTGATTGAGAATGGCCCTCACAGCTGTATGTGAATGCTTGGTCCCTAGTTGGTGTAACTGCTTGGGAAGGATCAGGAGGAAGAGTGTCACTGGAGGTGGGCTCTGAGGTTTCAAAAGTCCATGCCAGGCCCGTCTCACTCTGCCTCCAATTTCTGGTTCGGATGTAAGCTCTCAGCTACTGCTCCAGTGCCCTGCCTGCCTGCCTGCCACCATGCTTCCCACCATGACAGTCATGGATGCACGACTCAAACAGTAAATAAGCCATCAATTAAACGCTCTTTTCCAAGTTGCCTTAGCTGTCATAGTGTCTCTTCATAGCAACAGAACAGTAACTAAGACAACAGGTGAAGCCTGAAATTCGGAGCTTCTGGCCTACACACACACACACACACACACACACACACACACTCACAATACATCCTCACCCACTCCTGCAGCGCTGCCTCATCTTCCAGAGGACCCAAGTTCTATTCCCAGTACCCATGGCAAGCAGCTCACAATTGTCTGTAACTCCAGTTCCAGGAGATCTGATGTCTTCTGGCTTCTGTGGGCCATACATGTACATGCACACGCTCTCACACAGACACATGCACACACACAAAAACAAGTAATGTGTGCAGCTGTTTGAAGAGCCCCAAGGTGAGGATGTGGCTCCATGGAAACTTCTCATCAAAGTCTCCCTCCCGTTCTCCACCCTCTTCTGCTCTGGGCGCCTTTGGTTTGTTTCCTCACTTATTCTTGTTTGGTTCATCAAGAGCTTGGGTTCTGGAGTCACACAGCGCTGACCCTGACTCCATAGCATGCACACGACTCTAAGTTCAGGAGGTGAGAGTGATCTGGCTGCAGAAAAATCAATGTAATAAACAGTTTTTCTTTTAAAAAGGCCTAACAGTCAATAATTTTCACTGAAATGGTACTTTATAGATGGTTATTCTCCCAGTTTGGAAAATCAAATCCTTTACAACCTGATTTATTAATCTGCCTGATAAATCCTGTTCTATCCTGTGTTAGTTACTTGTCTTGTTGCTGTGACAAATGCCAGTCACGCAGCTAAGGAAGCTGGCTCAGGAGTGTGGTCCAGTCACCGTGGGGCAGTCTGGAGAGCAACCTGGGGCTGCTGGTTATACTGCATCTGCAGTAGGAAGCAGAAAGGGAGGAATGACAGGGCTCAGCTCTCTTCCTTCTCATCCATCTGGGACCCCAGTCACAGTGAAGGGGGCACCCACCTCAATTAACCTAATCTAATAATCCGTTATAGGTGCGCCCAGAAGACAGTTTCCTACATGACTCCACATCCTGTCAGGTTCCCAACAGTAACCATCCTAAGTCCGCTGCCTGTGAACTTGACACACAAACACACTTACTGTAAAGCTATCACCTTCCTTCCCTTGTACCCCACTCCCAAAAGGTCCACAGCCATCTCATTATGCAAAATACATTCAGTCCATTCCAAGCCGGGCAGTGGTGGCTCACACCTTTAATCCCAGCACTCAGGAAGCAGAGGCTGGTGGATCTCTGTGAGTTCAAGGTCAGTCTGGTCTATAAGTAAGTTCCAGGACAGCCAAGATTACAGAGAAACTCTGTCTGGAAAAACCAAAAACAATTCCAACACTGCTTAAACATGTAACTGCTAGGAGCTGCAGAGATGGCTCTGTGGTGAAGAGCACTGACTACTCTTCCAGAGCACCCAGGTTTGATTCCTAACATCTACATGATGGCTCACCACCATCTGTAACTCCAGTCCCAGGGATCTGATTGTGTGTGTGTGTGTGTGTGTGTGTGTGTGTGTGTGTGTGTGTGTGTGTAACAGCTGTTTCTCTTCTGAAACTCAGCAAATTTGCAAGCTCCTGTATAAAAAAACACAAAGTTATATACTTCCAGTATACAATGGTATAGAATATATATTCCCAAAGGGAAGAATTGGGGGACAGCAAGGAATAAGACCAAAGCAAGATCAACACACAGCAGAGCAAACACCAACTGTTGCAGCTAGCTTCATGGGAGCTGGTATCTGGACCCATCATGAAATACTTAAGGGTTCAAGATGCCTACCTAGCCTCTCTCTTGAGTAGGCTCCAGTCCACACATGCAGCTTTCCTTTGCAGGTGTACTATGATCTTGGCCACTGCCAGCACAGAAAATAAACAATGAAATCTGTCCCTCTTTCTGAGAAAGGCCTGTACAACACAGAACTGCTAACTGAGGGACCACCCATGCGTTGGCATCTTCCAGAGCCCTCTAAAATTCACTATTAAGCCCCTGGAGTTCCCAGAACCTGCAGAGGCTAGGAGTGACCAAGTGGCTTTCTGTTGTCCCACAGTAAAACTATGTTCAGCGTCTGGGGATTCAAGATGGCGGAGACAAGCAGACGCAGGTAGGCCTGTGGCAGCGGCCCGTGGTGGTGGACGGGCCGGCGGCAGCAGCAGCTGACAGGGACATTTAGACCCGGTGGCAGCTGGCGGAGACATTCAGGCCCAGCGGCGGTCCACAGAGGTGGACAGGCCCTGTGGCGAAGATAAGTAGACGGAGGTGGACAGCCCGGCGCCGGCGGCCGACAGAGACATTCAGGCCCGGCAGCGGCCCACAGAGACATCCGCGGCGGAGACAGGCAGACGCAGGTCGGCGACTGGCGGAGGTGGAAGGGCCCGGTGGCAGCGGCTCACAGGGACATACAGGCCCAGCGGCAACCGGCAGAGACATACACGCCTGGTGGCAGCCCGCAGAGGTGGATGGGCCCAGCAGCAGTGACAGGCAGGGGTAGGTAGGCCTGCGGCGGCAGCCGGCAGAGATATACAGGCCTGTTGGCGGCCCGCAGAGGTGGACAGACCCAGCGGCAGTTGACAGGGACATACAGGCCCGGAGGCAGAGACAAGTGGACACAGGTGGGCCTGTGGCGGCGGGCCACAGGAGTAGACAGGCCCGGGGACAGAGAGGGGCGGACGCAGCTTGGAACGGGGACGCCCTAGCCCCAACACCTGGGGAAGAGGCTATCTCCGTGGGTCAGAACCAGGGCGAGTCTGGGCACTCCGTCTGGGGACAACCCAGGGCCCAACTGCTGATCCTGTGAAACCCAACAACTTGGAGGTGTTGGTGAGACTACCCTGCTCAGCTGAAACCCATCCGGGAGAGGATTCAGATGCCTACAGTTTGAAGTCTGAAGAAACAAGATCAGCTGAGGAGTTGACAAATGAACAAAACGTGACCTGGGAACACAGAAGAAGGCGCTACCCAGCCACCAAACCAGGTCACCAGAATCATAAGTATATAATTCACCGACTGAAATCAGCTGTCCCTGAAGAAACAGCCTAATAGCACCAATTTAACCAAGAACCCCTACTAAACCAAGACTAAAAATTAGAACAAGAGAGGCACTCTCAGACACAGACACCACCTGCACCGCACAGAGGAAAAGATGAGTAGACGCCAGTGCAAAAATACAGGCAACAACATAAAGACCTATATGGCAACATCAGAATGTAGTGATTCTACACCTGCAAAACCTAAACATACCATGACAGAAGAAACAGAAGAAATCGACCCTAAAAATGACTTTAAGAAGATGATAGAGGCCCTTAAAGAAGAAATAAAACATTCCCTCAATGAGGAAATAAAAACTTTCCTTAAAGAGGAAATGAAAAACTGCCTTAAAGAGGAAATAAAAACTTTCCTTAAAGAGGAAATGAAAAACTCTCTTAAAGAGGAAATAAAAACTTCCCTTAAAGAGGAAATGAAAAACTCCATTAAAGAGGAAATAAAAAACTCCCTTAAAGAAATGGAAGAAAAAACGAACAAAAATGGGAAGAAATCAAATTAAGCCAAGAAAAAGCAATTAAACAGATGAAAGAAACATTCCAAGTTCTGAAAAATGAATTTGAGACAATAAAGAAAACACATGCTGAGGGAATGCTGGAAATAGAAATCCTGACTAAACGAACAGGAACTACAGAAACAAGCATAACCAACAGATTGCAAGAGATGGAACAGAGAATCTCTGACACTGAAGACACAACAGAGAAAATAGATTCGTCAGTCAAAGAAAACACTAAAGACAAAAAAGTCCTAACACAAAACGTCCAGGAAATTTGGGACACCATGAAAAGACCAACCTAAGAATAATAGGGATAGAAGAAGGAGAAGAATACCAACTCAAAGGCACAGAAAATATATTCAACAAAATCATAGAAGAAAACTTTCCTAACCTAAAGAAAGAAATACCTATGAAGATACAAGAAGCTTACAGAACACCGAATAGGCTGGATCAAAAAAAAAAGTCCCCTCGCCACATAATAATCAAAACACTAAACACACAGAACAAAGAAAAAATATTAAGAGCCGCAAAGGAAAAAGACCAAGTAACATATAAAGGTAAACTCATTAGAATAACACCAGACTACTCAATAGAGACTATGAAAGCTAGAAGATCATGGACAAATCTCATGCAGACACTAAGAGACCACGGATGCCAACCCAGACTATTATACCCAGCAAAACTCTTAATCACCATAGGCGGAGTAAACAAAATATTCCAGGATAAAACCAGATTTAATCAATACCTGTCTACAAACCCAGCCTTACAGAAAGCACTAGAAGGGAAAATTCAACCCAAAGAAGTTAAACACATCCATGAAAAATCAAGCAATAGATAATCCCACACCAACATACACCACAGAAGGACAACACAACACAACCACAAAAAATAACAGGAATTAACAATCACTGGTCATTAATATCCATCAATATCAATAGTCTCAACTCACCTATACCTGGCGATCTCTGAGCAGGCTTCAGATTTTGACAGTTGATGAAAGATACGACAAGCATTAATGTGTGTGTGAAAAGCTTGGTGAAATTCTGAGTGAAGTTTTAGTTAAAGTTGGTTGAACTTGGGATTGACTGGGAGGCCAAAGATTTAAAAAGCAGAAGATTCTCTCAAGACACAAGTTGTATGATAACAGTGTGTTTTGTGTGTGTGAATGACAATTTGTAAATGTTGAATTCTAGGCTTCGACAATCATTGTCAGTGCAGATCAAGCTGATGTTGAGAAAGATGCATCACAAGCACAGGCTGGAGGCTGGGGGCTAGATGGTTTTGAGAAAGAGGTCTTGGTGGACTCTTTCATAGAGCAAAGGGAAGCAATGCCTTCTGGGAAATGAGCTAAGTTTTAATCTAGTCTTTAAGATTAGAAGTCGAAAACAAAAATATTAAGGAAAGGAAAACCTAATTGATCTTTGAAGTATTGTTATGTGGAATTGAGTGGGAATTTTGAGGCTTTTCTTCCAGAGAACAGGGACTTGGTTGTCAGGCCTATGTTAGGCCTAAACCTTGGTGCCATGTAGTTGTACTTAAATCATTTCAATGGAAAGTGTCTTAGTGATTGGAACTTCTAGTGCAGTTTGGAGTTCTTCCATTTGAAAAATGTGATATTTGCATGGGATTGTTTGAATTTTGTTTTCTAGTCCCTCCCCATCACCACCCTCATAGTCTGAAGGTAGATTTTTCTTTCGATAAAGGAACAAAAAAAGTGAACATCTTGTTTGTAAATGGGTATCTAGTAGCTAGTGGTAAACTTGAAATGGTAGAATTCTTTAAAGCCTAATTCTAGGTAGCCTTAAGAAAATATATCTTAATTATTTTTGAACCTGTATTCACCTTGTATTTTTCAAATATCTTAAGTTATATTTTCTTTTTCAGAGCTGCTGCTTATTTGGGGCTACTTTTTTTTTTTTAATTGAGGCGTAATTCATAAAAGGGTATATTGTTTTGATGAGACTTTTTACAACTGTGGCTGGATGTCTTTCTTTAGTCTTCCAAGAAGGGCCATTTTACTTTTTTAGAGTTACTTTTTAAAGTCATGAGATCAACAACTTGGACTACTACGCATATAAGTGCTAATGCAAATTAAAGCCCAAGTTGACCTCCAGCAGCAGTTCATTCTATGTTGACAGTGAGAGAACACTTTACCTGTTAGGATACTGTTACTCCTGGACTGAAATGCTGAAGAAACCCCTCCCCCTATTTTGTTTTTTGCAAAAATCAAGGTATATTCTAGGGTTTCCTGGTTGACCTCAACAGATAAACTGAGATGATAGTCTTAGTTCAGAATTGATCTGAATGTAGATTTACAGTCTACGTGTACAGCTGGCTAAGTGAGATCGCTTTCACAGTTCTGCATGTATCCCATCGGCTCCCCATTAGTCACTGAACTCTTAAAACTGGTATTGTAACATTACCACAATGTTTTGTGCCAATTTTATAAACTTTACAGTGCAATATGTGTTCCTTTTCTGAGGCAAACCAAAGGTATGTTTCTCAAGGTTCTGCTGCTATCAGCAGCATTGATGGAGGATTTTTTATACATTTGTAATAGATAGAAATAAACCAGAAAAAAAAAAAAGAAGAAAAAAAAGTGGTGGAGGAAAAGGTGAACACTGCAAGAATACTCAAAAGGGCTGAGAGTTGCAAACGCCAAGAATGGCTTTGCATAGTAAATGGAATAGAACAGCTCTGAACTATAGCTTACTTTTCCTGGTTTGGTCTGACAGAATGATTGAATGCTTTACAAAAATCAGAGCCTTAAAAACAAGGATTTGGTGAGATTGTAAAATGGTGTGCCACTTTGGCAAAACAGTTTGGTGGTTGGTCAAAATGCAAAACATTGTTACTCTGTTACTCAACAATTCTACCCTTAGGAATATATCCTCAAACTACTGAAAATGTGCACCTATGAAACATGTACATGAAGGTTTACAGCAGTGTGTTGCTAATAGTAAAAAAGTTAAAACAACTCAAAAAAAAAAAAAAAAAAAAAAAAACTATGTTCAGCACCATGTGCATGTTAACACTTTCCTGGTATCTCTGCTGCATCACCCTCCAGCAAGCTTGTCCCAGCTGTCCAGTTCCTTCCCCCACATCCCTGTTCAGAGCACCCAGGAGAGGACAGGCAGTGGGGGAGGAGCACTGTGTCACTTCTGACTTACTCAGATGGATGAGTGATTCACCAAGAGCAAGTCTCAAAAAAGAAAAAATCTCCTGCAATGATTCTTCACGTCACAGTTCCCTTGGAAACAACTGTCAGCAGCAGTCCCACTTTGACAAGTGCTGTCCCTGTACCCGCGGCCACTGACAGCCACCTGTGCTTTCTTTCGGTCTAGGGCCTCGACCATGAACTGCACAAGACTCACGGGTACAGAGAGAAATGCCCAAATACCCAGGCAGACCGTGTCTAACAAGCAAGAATGGGGAAAGGAATGGGTGCAAGAACTGAACGCGGGAGGACACGTGGCCTCAAGGTTTCTGAGTCGAAGTAGAGGCCAAGTGAGGCGGGATGGCAGCATGGAAGAGAGCAGACCTGGGATGACAAGAGAAGACAGGCTTGAGATGGCCCTGAGGCTGGCTGGCTGCGTGCAGGGTGGATTCCAGCAAAACTGTGGCCATAGATTAAAAAAAAAGGAGAGGTTGGAGGCCGGCGGTGGCGGCACATGCCTTTAATCCCAGCACTTGGAAGGCAGAGCTAGGTGGATCTCTGTGAGTTTGAGGCCAGCCTGGTCTACAGAGTGAGATC
Source organism: Peromyscus leucopus (assembly GCF_004664715.2). NCBI lineage: Eukaryota > Metazoa > Chordata > Mammalia > Rodentia > Cricetidae > Peromyscus > Peromyscus leucopus. Next base: position 14,853,613 of record NC_051071.1, on the reverse strand, counting down.
CAGGAAAGGCGCAAAGCTACACAGAGAAACCCTCTCGAAAAACAAGAGGGGGGGGGGCAGGTGACCAGTGGTCAAAAGCAGCTGCTTTCCAGCTGTTCCCTCCCTGGCTGCAGGTGTAGAGCCCCCAGGGCTCTAGCTTGGCTATCATTCCCCAGGGGTAGATGACCTGGGGCCCTGCAGACAAACTCAAAGTATGATTATGGTGTCTCCTGTGGCATGTCAATGGATCACATCCTCTCCAGGACCCTGAGGCATCATTGTATCTACTCCCTTCTTCCTCCTGGACTGCTTCTTTACATTTTTCTTAACCTGTGGTCTCTACAGATCACTGTCCTGGGGAGGCCAGGGGTCAGGCTACTTGAGTGCCTGTCCTCACTTTCTTAGACACCTATTTGCCTGTTGGCTGGCAGACTAGGATCACCAGTCTCATAGCAAGGTCAATGTCCTATCTTATCAGAACTCTGCAGATGGCTCTGGAGATCTATAAGGAGCTTGGCTGAGCTCTGACTAGCCCTCAAGCCTAAGCTCTCCAGCCTCAGCAGTCAGCAGACTGCCTCTGTCCAGCAAGTCAAACACACGGACACTGAGGGCTGACCATCTGATCACCAGGTTCAAGCTCTGCCCCTGGGGTCCAGAGCAGGAACTGCTGTCCTGGAACACAAGCTGCTTCTACTGTTAGCAGTTTCACAGGACTGATGGATAACATCAGGCTTCTGTGATCACAGCACCAAGTTAAGGGCCAGCACAGGGGGCGAGGCAAGATGATTCAACTGGTAATGGGCACCTGTCACCAAGCCCTGGGACCCAAATGGAGAAGGAGAGAACCGCTCTCACAAACTGTCTTCTGACCACCATACGCATGTGTGCCAACTCCGACCCCACACAAAATAAATGGCTGATGTGATGGCAATCCCTGGGGAGAGCTGGAGGGATAGATATGATCAACATATTCTGTATATACACATGAAATTTTCCTTCTTAAAATTTATTTTAGAGGTTTTACGAGTATTTTGCTTGAATGTATGTCTGTGCATCACATGTATGTAGTACCTACAGAAGCCAGAAGAGGGTTGGATTCCCTGGGACTGGAGCTGCAGACAGTTGTGAGATACCATGAGTGTCGGGAGCTGAACTCTTTTAGAAGAGCAGCCAGTGCATGTAACTGCTAAGCCATCTCTCCAGCCCCTATATGAAATTTTCAAAAAACTGAAAATTGAAAAAAGCCTCAGCCTTGTGACCCCCTGTGATGGTGCATTGGCGGTGCCCTGACACAGGTAGGCAGTGGTGGTCCAGGGCCCGGTGCACACTTGCAGTCTCTTCACATTGCAACAGAGGCCCCAGGAAAGGGCCTGGGCCATACAAGGACAGCTGCAGGGGTGATGGCAAGGGAAGGTGACCACCATGTGCAGTGTTTGCAGGACTGAAGCTTCCAAGAGTTCACATGCCCCTACCACTGCCAGGAGAGGAGACCCCAGAGCTGAAGTCTAATGGGGAACAGCGACAGGCTGCCAGGGTCATGGGCTGTGGCTGCTAAAAACCTGCTGAGGTCTTCATCTTGGCCCACTAGACAAGATGTGGGGCATGCAAGAGCTGACAGAGTACACACCCAGAAGGGTCCTGACCCAGGAGACCTGTGGCTTTGTTTTTCAAGACGGGGGCTCACTAGCCTTACATGGCCTGGAACACATTATGTAGATCAGGTTGGCCTTGAACTAGAGATCCACCTGCCTCTGCCTGCTGGGATTAAAGGCGTATATTTATACTATTAAGAATGGCACTCACGGGCTGGAGAGATGGCTCAGTGGTTAAGACCACTGGCTGCTCTTGCAGAGGATCCGGGTCCAATTCCCAGCACCAACATGGCAAACTCTAGTTCCAAGAGATCTGGCACCCTCACACAGACACCAATGCACACAAAATAAAATATCTTTTTTAAAAAGGCACTCACAGTATCAAGCATCCTGTTTGCAGACTCCCCAAGAGATTGCCAACAGAAACGCTGTTTCTCCTGAGCAGCAGCCACTTCCTATTTTCTTTTTAAAAGACTTGTTTTCATTTTAAATATATGGCTGTTTTGCTCCCATGTATGCCTGTGTATGTGGTACCCACAGAAGTTAGAAGAGAGCATCAGATCCCCTGGAACTGGAGTTAGAGACGGTTGTGAGGCCCCAGGGGTACTGAATCTGGGTCCTCTAGAACCCTTAACCTCTGAGTCATCTCTCTAGCCCCAGTATCCTTTAAAACTTATTTACTTATCTCTTGAGATTATAATATTACCTCATTTCTCCCTTTCTGAGAACTGGGTTCAGTTCTCAGCACACACATGGTGGCTCACAACCATCCAGTTGTGAACAGGAACCAATTCCAGGAGATTTAATGCCCTCTTCTGGCCTCCATGGGCACACTGCACAGGCATGGCACACTCACAAACACGAAGACAAAACACTTACACACACAAAATCTTCTCAATGGAATTTTGTTATAGGGCTGGAGAGGTGGCTCAGTTGTTAAGAGAATTTACTGCTCTTGCAAGAGGACCTGGGTTTGGTTTCCAGCACTCACGTTGGGCATCACATAGTGACTTATAATTCCAGTTCTAGAGACTCTGATGGCCTCTTCTGACCTTGGTGGGCACCTGTACTCACATAATGTCCACACAGACAAGTAGGCACACACATTAAAAAACAAACACACTTATTACAATAAAAATATATTAGGAGGCCAGAGAAACAGCTCAGCAAGTACAAGTACTTGCTGCACAAGTCGGGCCACCAGATTGGACCGTGGAGCCCATGGAAAAGTAGGACACGCTGGTGCATGTCATTCTAGCACTACTATGACAAGGGAAGAACAGACGAGGAGGGTCCCCTGGGGGCTTATGGGCAAGCAAGCCTGGAGTGGGTATGTATCAGATAGCAAACACAAGAGAGACTGTCTTAAAAGCCAAGGGGAAGGTAAGCGGCAACATTCAAGGATGTCCTCCAACCTCCACAGGAACACCAAGGCACGTACCCAATCACATGCGCACACACACACACACACACACACACACACAGACCACAAACACATACATATTTCAACTTTATTATTTTTTTTAATTTATTTATTATGTATACAGTGTTCTGCTGGCATGTGTCCCTGCAGGCCAGAAGAGGGCACCAGATCTCATTACAAGTGGTTGTGAGCCACCATGTGGTTGCTGGGAATTGAACTCCGGACCTCTGGAAGAGCAGTTGGTGCTCTTAACCTCTGAGCCATCTCTCCAGCCCGAACTTTATTTTTTATTGATGTGTTTGTATGCTCACAAGTGTGTGTGCCTACAAAAGCTGGAAGACCCCCTGGAGAGGAGTTAGAGCTGTGAGTCACCTGATACAGTCCTGAGAACCAAACACCAATCTTCTAAAAACACTCCTAACGACCTAGCCATCTCTCCAGCCTTAGAGGGAGCTTGAGTGGTAGTGCACACCTACAATCTCAGTACTCAGGAGGCTGAGGCAGGAGGATAGAGACTTGAAGGTTGGCCTGGCCAATTTGGCTAGTACCTTAGATATCTCAAATAATATTTAGGAATAAGACAAAGAACTTAGCCGAGCATGGTGGCACAAGCCTTTAATCCCAGAATTAGGGAAGCAGAGGCAGACAGATCTCTGTGAACTCAAGGCCAGGCCAGCCTGGTCTACACATTGATATCCAGGTCACTCAGGGCTGTATAGAGAACCTGTCTTCAAAAAAACACACAAACAAAATAAGCTAGGTATGGGGCCACACTTATTTTCCCAGAATTAAATAAGCTAAGACTAGAGAAGCGGCTGAAACTCAAGGCTAGCCTGGGCTACAGAGTACCAGACTAGCCAGGGCTACAAAATAGAACCCCGTCTCGTCTCACAAAAACAAACCAACAATGTCAGGATGGCCCAGTGGGTAGGAACACTCGCCACGCAGGCTCTCAGAGGCTGTCTCCTGCCCTCTACACATGCACTGTGGCACACATAACCATGCACGTACGCACAACGAAACAAACCTTTAAGCTCAGTGGTAGAACGCATGCATGTTAATATGCACAAGGGAACTGGGTTCAAGCCTCAACAACAGCAATAAATGAATAGTACCCGTTTACCAGTAATTCTAAAAGTTAAACACAAAAGGAATATATTTTATGGGATGAAGCACGGTTCAATCCCAGAATTGTAAACTAAAACCAATCCGTAGCTTTAAAAACAAAAACAAAAAAGCAAATGCAGACCCTTAGGTTAGTATCTGCTCAAGTGTAACCTGCAGCCAGACACAGTGGCTCATGCTTCTAATCCCGGCATCTGGAGGCTGGGGTAGGACCACTAGAGTGTGAAGCCAGACTCAGCTGTAAAAGAAAAACCAAAACAAAGTGCAATCTAGGACCAGGCATCCACATCACCTCAGAATTTGTTGAGAATGTTCTTCAAACCCCAAGGTAGTAAGTGGGACTGTTACAGCCTCCTCCTCAGAAGGCTCAACCAGAATGGATTTATGACCACAGAGTACATGCCTAGCACAGGGCAGCACATAGGAAGACATGTATGCCTGTGCAGCAGACACCTGAAAAAGCTCACCTCTGTGGCACGATTTTAATGGCTAGCTACAGAATGTCCAAGTCTGGGGAACCCCAGAAAGAGTAAGAGTCCTTAGGAAGAGTCAAGGGAAATTTGGGAACAGTAAAACCCAAACTGCATACTTGAATCTTTCTTCTGAGTCACAAGGAAGGAAGGGAGAGAACTTGGACACAAGCAGGCAAAGGGAATGACAGCTGGAAGGAGTGCATGTCTCAGTCTGTTTCCTGTGACACAGGAGAACCAAAGTGAGGCTGTACTCCCCAGGGGTGATGGTCCACATTTGTCTGCCTAGCAAACAAAAGGGTTTCCTCCACTCTTCGTGTGGTCTGTGAGAAACTCTGAAGACAATAAGACAGTTTCTCCATGAGAACATAGTACTCTAAGAAGCTATTCACAACTCCATTTCACATGCTGTTTCTCCATTTCCTTTGTGACTCTCATCCCCAGGGTTTTTCAGTCGCATTGGGCTCTCTGTACTCCTGGAGTCATCTCACCCTGAAGGCTGACAAATCACATAGCTCCTCCCTTTGCTGTTACAGGACGATTAAGAGACTAATTACGAGTGAGCTTATCAAGCCGGGCATCGGGCCTATAACGCCAACACTTTGGGACCCTGAGGCAGAAGGATTAACTCTAGTTCCAGACAAGCCTGGGCTACATGATTCACTAAACCAGGCATGATGGTCTATCTTATATAACTCCAGCACTAGGGAGGCTGAACCAGGAGGTATGCCCAATCAGGACAGCCTGGGCTACACAGGAAGACTGCTTCAAAAATAAATAACACGACTGTAAAACTTAACCAGTTATTTCTCACTTACTGATCTTGAATGGATGTTAAGACCTTAGAAAAATAAATCTCTGATATTTTGGCAGGTTGGTAGTTGGGTGTGTGTGTGTGTGTGTTATTTTGAGACAGAATCTCTTGTGTTATTTAGCTCTGGCTATCCTGGACTTACTATGTAGACCAGGCTAGCCTCAAACTCAGAGATCCACCTTCCTCTGCCTCCCGAGTGCTCCGAAGGTCTCTTGAAATACCTCTTTTTATCTTAGGTATTTTATAATCCATGGAATTGCTACTATCATTCTTCCTACCTACTTTTTTTTGGGGGGGGGGGAGTGGTTGTGCTGGGTCTGAATTCCACTTTACAGAGGAGGAAACTGAGATACAAAGAAGTTAACGTATCCAGAATTAGTAGCTTGGAAGGATTGAAGTCTGATTCGATTCGGAGAGCTCAGCGGCTCCCCGAACCTGTAAGAATAACCCAACAACTCAAAGGATTTGAAAGTTCCTGTTTTCTCAACGTTCGGCTTCCTTCCCTCACAGACCTTCCATCCTGCTAGGGGCTGGGGCAACCACAACACAGTGCCATGTGTGGAAACAGAGGCCCATAAAGGCTGCCCAGAGAAGGTATGTTTTTTTTTTTTTAGTTGAGGGGGTAGGGAAAAACTTTTTAAAAGCTCTCCTGATGTGAAGCTGAATTCCTTCCACTATTCCCAAGTGACTCAGAATTTAACCCAGACCGCTGGGGAGAATAAGATGAGAAGGGACTTGTGTTTATTGTAAGCAAGCCCACACCGAAAAAAGTGTCCCAAGCTGTCAGGAGGTCTCAGATCATCTCCTGTCGCGTCTGCGCTGGCACGGGCAGCCTCCCGCTCGTTTTGATCACAAACCGCACACTGAATTAAACCTGGGCTGGTGGTGATTATAAAGGACTTCTACGAGGTCTGAGGCGTGTGCCCCCGGGCCGCAGGGGCTGGTTTACAGGTGGCAGCTGACAAAAGCACAGATCTTCGAGATCGCAAAGGAGACGCCTTGCTTTCCTCCCCGGCTGCGTTCACTGTGCCAGGGGAGCAGCGGCCGCCGCCTGCGGGCGGCCGTGACCTGCCGCTCCCCCGCCACCAAGGTCGACGCGCGCCCAGCTGCACGCCGGCCAGATGTGCGGCCCCGCGCGCTCCGCAGGCCGCGCCGCTCCTCCGCCGCCCGCCCCGCCGCTCGCCCCGCCCCGCGCGCCCCCGCCCCGCCGCCCGCCTCCGCCCCGCGCGCCCCGCACGGTGGCGGCGAAGGCCCGAGGCGCCCCCACCCCGGCCAGCCTTTGTGCCCTCCAGGCCGCCGCGGGCCTCGCACAGGGTCCCACGCCGAGCCGCAAGCGCGCGGGGGCGGCCGGGGTCTCGACTCTCGGCGCCGCGACACTCGCGCCGGCTACGGCCTCTTTACCTCACTTCGAACCGAACCGTCGCGCGTCCCGACGCGGCCCGGAAAGCCGGGCCGGGGGTCCCAGGCGGCGACTGCCAGCCTCCCGGGGGCGCCCGCGCTCTAGCGGGAGGAAAGACCGAGCGCCCGCCACGCCCTCCGCCCGCCCCGCCCCTCCGCGGAGGACGCCCGAGGCACCCGCCAATCCGAACCCTCGGCGAGGAGGCTTCACCAATCCGCAGCCCGCTTGGGCTACGAGGGCCCGCCCCCTGAGTGGCCCTGGCCTATGGGAGGCTGGGCCTTCTTGGGGCCGCCGCCGCCGCCGCCCCGACGCTCGTGCCAGCTGGGCGGTTCGCGGTCTCGGCGCCCACGAAGGTGGCCGGGCGCGCGCGCTCTCCTCGGGTCGGCTTGCGGAGTGCGCCCGCCGCGGGGCGAGGCCTGCGCTTGGGCCGACGTGCCCGCCGAGGCCCGGGGGACGGTCCCCGGTCTCGGGCTCCCTCTACGCTCGCGGGGAAACCACGGGGGCGTGGCCCAAGTCCGAGCCGGGGGCGGAGGCCCCTGGGCGGCGCGTGGGCTGCCGGCGGGGACAAGGTGTGGGGCGTGGGCCCCGCTGCACGTTGTCGCCGTTCGGAGACCCCGAGGCGTCGAGAGAGGCCCGGCCTGCCACACCAGTGTTTGGAGAAGCAACTTCCATAGTGTCTGTCCTGCCGGCTCCCCAAATGATCCGTTCTGGAAGGAGCGGCGCTGAAGCTGCCCTGGCCGCTCAGAGACTTTGTCCGACCTAAGACTTGACAGCCAGGCTGGCCTCGAACCCTCGATGGTTCTCATCCTCGGCCTCCCGAGGTATGTCTGGAAGTACAGGCAGTCCCCATCATGCCCATCTTTTTATTTAGCTTTCTTTTTTTGTGTGAGAATACATTTTATTGTAGCCCAGGCTGATTTTGAATTCCTGATCCTTGGTCTCTGGCTCCCAAGTACTGTTGGTTTTTAAGTTAAAAGTGTATTGCTGTATGCAAGGCCTTGAGTTCACTCCTCAGCCCAGAAGGAAAAAAGTAAAAAGGAATTCAGAACAGGAATATGTCAAATGGCCAAATAGTTAGCACCTACCAGCGTGTATCCAGCTACTTGTTGAAAGCAAAAAATCAAGAGCTCATGAAATCGTTTAGCAGTAAATATGGTAAATGCAATTGAGCATCAGGATACTCTCAACTAGATGTGTTCTGTTCCCGCCTTCGCCGATGGCCCTTCTCACCTTCTACCCAGTATGCTTTACTCATTTATTGTTTATTATTATTATTATTTCTACTACTACTAGAGACAAGGTCTCAGATATCCTATGCTAGTCTGGGATCACTTTGTAGCCCAGGATGACCTTGAATTTCTGAGGTCCTCCTGCCACTCTGTCCCCAGTGCTGGGGAATGGAGATATGTGCCACAACGCCCGGTTGGTAGACAGTGAACCCAGGGCCTCATGTATGTGCAGCAGGTGCTCCATCAACCTAGCTACATCACCAGACCCTCTTCTTTTTAATCCTTGGCACAAAAAGAACCTATTATAGTTTCATTGGTTGTTTTAATAAAAGGTCAGTTGATTTTCTGAGCCTTTCAGACATTAATGTGGAGAGTCTTCATGGTTATCAGGATTTGCACATGATCACAACCAAAACAATAAAATGAACCGATGAATGAAACTTCTAACATTCTCCAAAACAGGAAGCTGCAATTTCTTGTGAAACATTTATTCCTATGCTATATTCATCCTGATCTCTTCTGTTTATTCACTGATACTTTCTGAACAAATAATATACTACATTATCTTCCAAGTCTTTTCAAGTTTTATTTACATGTATTGTTTGTGTGTGTGTTGGGGCGGGGCACACACCACAGTGTAGATGTCAGAGAACAGCTTGTGGGATCAGTTCTCCTTTCACTGCGTGGGTCCCAGGCACTGAACTCAGGTCCCAGGTTGGAGCAATGGCCTTCATTCTCCGAGCCTTCTTGTTGGTTCTTTCTTCCAAGTCTCAATCCCACAGTCATGATTTTTATTTCAACTACATGTTTGTTTTTGTTGTTGTTTGGTTGTTGAGACAGGGTCTCTCTGTGTATGTAGCCTGGCTGTCCTGGAACTCACTTTGTATACCACACTGGTCAGTTGTATTTTTATCAGTCAACTAGGACATGTGTATTAAGCCACATACTCCAGCAAGTTTGTGAATGAAATGTCAGAGAGTTAAGAATTATTTATAAAGGAAATAATTTTTCATTGATCCTCATCTGATTTCAGAAAAGTCACTTACTTCCTTAAAGCTGAACTTACCTGAAATTTGCAGCTTTTTTCTCCCTGGAGGGACAGTCTGGCTGGTCACAGCTGTTGTGGGCTGGACGCCCTGTGCTGCCCTGCTGACATTTGATGCTGCCAGAGTCAATTCTGTTCTCTTACTCTGTCAGGTCAGCATGTGCTCAGGCCTCCAGGGTGGAGACAGACGTGAAGTCCCTGGCCCTGCAAGCTTCCACAGCAGAAGTTGTGGCCCTGCGGTCTGCCGAGATTCATGCACTGGGCATGACTCTCCAACAGGGGTGTTCTGCAGGCACTGGCTTAACCACCCAGATAATACATAAATAAACAAAAGGTGGAAAAAGAAGGGAAGGAAGAGAGAGGGAGACATCTGTATTCACTGTACTTTCTCCTCCACCCACCTGGAAAGCCACCTGCCATCTCGAGAATAATGGAGAGAGTTCCTGACGGTGGTTCAGCTGTTATCTCTGTTCTGTTTCCAGCCCGTAGCAACCTCCTTGTCTCCTGAAAGTTCCAGGGAAGATCCCAATCTTAGACTGTTCCCTGTGTACTAGAGCGACGTCAGGTCCAGATTGGCCAACAGCTTGGATACCGTTGGAATAGTGCTGGCTCTGACAGACTTGACTTCCGCAAAGCAACCCCGTGTTAGGAGCTTTAGCGGCTGTGTCGAAGCCTCTGAAGGAGGACAGTGTGGAGGAGTAAACATGGCTCGAGCTTCCCTCGGCCATCTCACTGACAAGGAACGTGTCTAGAGAAAGTTCTCCAAGTAAAGTGACGGGCTCAGGATGCGAAGTGAGGGAGATGCTCAGATAACACCGTCTTGTGGCCTCTGCACCACAGACAGGTGAAGGTAGACGTTAGAGCTGGAGAAATGGAGACGGAGTGGTCTGTCACACAGATATCGTAGAACTGTAGACAGGAAAGAGAGCCCGTAGCTGTAGAGAAGAATGTAAAGCTGAAAGAGACAAGTCAGGTGCTGTAATGTCTATTCAGCCATCTTGTTTTCTAAAAATTTCATTTCATTTTGCTGTGTGTGTGTGTGTGTGTGTGTGTGTGTGTGTGTGTGTGTGTGTGTTGAGCCATGACACACGTGTGGAGGCCTGAGTTGGCTCCCTCCTATCACGTGGGTCCAAGGGACTGAACTCCAGTCCTCAGGCTTGGCAGCTGAGTTGCCCTTATTCAACCGTTTTTAATAATAACTTTAGAAATTTGAGTCTGGAACAAATTGAATTGGTTTACCAAATGCATGGTGTCAGACTGTCGGAATTCATGTACAGGCCACAGACTGCGTGTCTTAACAGCCACGTCCCACAAGACCGTGTTATTACGCTTCTTGCGGTTGGATGATGCTTTTGAGCTACAATGTGGAATTCTCCCTTTCTGAAGTCTCTGCCTTTCCTCTCCTCAAGCAGGTAGCGGGTTTGTTTTACTTCCCTCCAGGGCTCTTTATGGCAGGCTGAAAGCTAACGGTGCCTGCAAAACACCTCCCTTCCTGGCTCGTCCTTCCCTCCTTTTTTCTTTCTTTCTTTTCCCTCTCTCCCTCCCTCCCCTCTCTCTCCCTCTCTCCCTCCCCCCTCACAGTTTTAGAAGTGTCTGTCTGTCTGTCCGTCTGGTGTGAAGGGCGTGTCAGAGCATCTCAGTTCACATCCTGGCAGCCAGGAAGGAGGAAGGGAATGGCGGTACCCAGCGGCTTTCTGCTTCCCCCTTGTATTTATTCAGCATGAGCCCCCAGCCCGTGGGACGGTGGGTCTCTCTCCTCAGTTGATCCTCTCTGGAAATCCCTCACAGACACGCCTAAAGGTACAATTCTAAAGCCAGCCAGGTTTATAGTAAGGATTAACCATTGTGGGCTCAGCAGGTAAACGCCTCCTGTGCACACACCAGGACCTGAGTAGAACCCCGAATCCTCATTCTGAAACAGTTAAAACGAAAGCCAGACGGAGCTGCATGCTTCAGTCCCAGCCCTGGGGGACAGAGACACAGATCCCTCCGAGCTCGCTGGCCAGCCAGCCTGGCGTCATCAGTAAGCCCCAGGCCACCGAAGGACATTGTCACAGAGTAAAAAGTGGTGGCTCTTAGGGAATGACAGTGGAGGGTGACTTCTAGCCTATGCATGTACACACATGCACATGTACCCACACACAAAGGAATATACATGTACACACACATGAAATGCCATAATGGAATCCATTTCTAAAGATTGCCATCACACTTGGGTATCACGGCCTGTGACTCATGCCTAAAACACCAGCATTCTTAGAGGCCGAGCCAAGAGAATTGCTGCAGTTTGAGGCCAGCCTGGGCTATGTAGTAGGTTCTGGGCCATCCTAGGTGTACTGTGCCTTCCAGATGTAAATTTTAAAACTAGAACCCTCTCAAGAGTCTGGGGAAGGTCTGGAGTTCGAGACCAGCCTAAATATGATCCAGTTTCCAAAAGCTAAAATGATAAATATAAATAAATAAAACCAGAATAGTCTTTGGTGAGATAGAGGGAAACGGGGAACCTAGAAGTTGTCAAGAGTTATTTAATGTTTCATATGACTCTGGAGTGGTGCTGTTTGCCGGTAATTCCAGCACTGGGAAGGCAAGGCAAGAGGACTAGGAAGGAGTTCAAGGCTAGCCTCGGCTGCATAGTGAGCTTGAGATCAACCCGGATTGCATGACTAACTCAGGAATGTTCACACTCACGGCTGTGGTGGCAAGGTGGTTAAGTGAGAGGCGACACTTGCTGCCAAGGCTGACAGCTTGATCTCGCTCTGACTTGGGGTTTTTACTGCTGTGATAAACCACCAGGGCTCAAAGCAACTGACTTGGGGAGGAAAGAGATTGTTTCATCTTCCAGCTTGAAGTCCATCATCCAGGGAAGTCAGGGCAGGAACTCTGACAGGCACCTGGAGGCAGGAACTGACGACAGAGGCCATGGAGGGTGCTGCTTACAGGCTTACTCCTACTTCACCTGGAGGGCCACGGTGTTTATTGGGGTCTCCTGAGTCAGCGACAACTCAGAGTCAGTATCAATAAGCCCATTTCAACCTGGCCCCTACTGCACAGTTAAACCTACACTATTTAATTCATCCAATTGAGAATCAGCGTGTCAGCATGTCCTACTGTCAGGTCTGGCACTGGGAAAGGGCGACAGTGAAGCTCTTCACCTGGGCACCAGCCGCTCATCGGTTCTCATCTTACAATGTGACTTCTGGCCCTCCCGTTGTGGAGGACTAGGTTTTGAGCATCGAATTCACTTGAACACTCCAAATTTTCTAAGCCTTAAGATCTCTTCACCAACATGAAACCAAGGGGTAACCAGCCATTTTTAGTAGGCCATCTTTCACAAGTAGTTCAACAAACTAATCAGAAGAAATCTTGGTACCTTTTTAAAAACTGTGCCAGTTTCAATATCAAAGTTGGAATCTCTGCTCAGTGGCCCCATGTTGATGATAAACTGGCCTGATCCCGTTTTCTGTTCCTTCTACCATTATCCCATGCCCTTAAAGTCCATTGCCTAGACTTCTGCTTGAATGAGTCAGCGAACTCACTAGGCTGCTTGGTGGTGTAGTGTCTCAAGGATCACACTTCCTATTCACCTCCAGGGGCTTGAGTCTAGTTATAGGTCATGGTGACGACAGGTGGTTCCTGAGGGACATCAGCATTGTTGTGTCTCTGCCTTTGCCCGAGACAATCAATCCTGTCCCCTAGGTAGAGCAGGCCGGACTTTCCCTAAAGATGTCAGACGCTCTGCTGGGATTGGGGGTGGGGTGTTGGCATCTTCTGATAGTGGAGAGACTATTTCCTGGCGGAATCCCGGGAGGGAGTCAACACCTTCAATCTCATTACCCCCCCCCCCGCCCCCATCACTGTCTGGAGGATGCCATTCTTTCAGAAGTCAGTGCCCTTACTTTGCTGATCCTCAGGGAAGCTGGCAGTTAAATGTATGCTGTAACTCAGCTAACTGTATAGTGAGGCCTGGGTTTGGTTTTCTGGGCCGCGAGCTCTGTGGCTGCAGGAGGGTAGATTCTCTTCCGGTGCACACCCGGAAACCTTTAGACTGTTACGTGCATTTGGAGCGAATCAGTTCTATTACTCAGCTCATGGTCTTTTGTAATTTTCTTCAATGATACTAAAAGGAGCTAACTAGCATTTTCCACAAACATTCCGTTTTCATATACAGACTCACTAAATTCCTCACACCTCACAAGACGTGAACTGGGATCGAGTGCATTTACCTCAATACGTTCTTTAAACAGTGCACAGCATGGATTTCAGCACTCCAAATACTATCTGAGGAGTCTTTAGTGACCATAGGTTCTATCCACCTGATGATCTAGTTCCAGGTACCACTAAGTCCACTAGAGAAACTCATCCTCAAAATTTTGTTTCTCCAGAACCACTTTCGGTACCAATTTGTTTTACTCATGTTTTCTAGAGGAACAGAATAAGGGGAAGAATATGTATATGTGCCTGTTTGTACATGCCTGTGTGTGTTTGTGTGTAGAAATGTGTATATATTTGTGCATGTATGTATACTTGTGTATGTATGTGTGTTTATATATGCTTGTATATATGTGTGTGTGTATGTATGCTTGTGTACATATGTGTGTATACATATATAAATTTATTAAAAGAACTTTAAAATCATAATGAATCACACCTGGGATGCTGAGAAGCTGATACCCAGTCCTTGAGGTGGGGTGCCTCAACACTCTTGAGTAGTCCCAGAATAGCTGTCTCTCACGGGAGTGGGATGGGGGGCAACAGCCAGTAGTCACTTAGTCCACAGGGCCTTAGTAGTCCCAACCTGGTGCTGAAATCCCACAAAGTTCCTAGAGAGCAGTTGGTCCCTATTCCACGATGAAAACTTGGAAATGATGATTTTGCTATTGTTGTGCCTGCGCCGAGAAACCCCTGAACAAGACCACCACAGAGCCGATATCCGATGCAAAACACACAGGGGTTTATTGATAACAAGCAAGCCTGGGCTTGGTCGAGTCCAACACTCTGACTGAGCGAGTGGAGAAGGATGGCCCTGAACTCTCAGGGTGAGGGGTTTTTAAAGGGAAAGACCAAAAGCAGGTGGTACAAGCCTTTTGCATCATATGATTGGGTGAGGATATGTAACCTCTGGATTTACTGGTTGGGGGTTACAGTTATCACTTTTGGACAGGCCTGGACAAGTCCCAGGCTCTGTCTTTGAGCTGCCATGGAGGCTGACTGGCCTCACACGTTCACATTGACCCATGCACGTAGCTCTAAGTTGGTGGGGGTTCCAGAGAGTAAACAAATGGCTGAACCTTGAGCAGTCAGAGTACATGCAGAAAGGGAGCTCCTGCAAGGACTATGTCTTTGTTCACGGCCCTCCCAGAAACTGCTGCTCAAGTCCCAGGAAACTGAAATTGAGGCCTGATCTCTGAGAGGAGACTGAGCAGCCTGGTGTGGCGTCTGCTTGGTCCTGCACTATCAGCAAAGGAATCAGCAGTGGCATGGACGACAGGATGAATGGACTCAGGCAGCAGGAGGAAAGGCCGAACCAGCAAAGGCAAGGATAAACTTCTCTCCGAAATGCCCTTTTTGATCCGGCTGCTACCTGAAGGTGCCACCCACAATCAGGATGGGCCTTCCTACACAATTAAGGTAATCAGGGCAATTCTTTGGGTGAAGCTCACTAATCACATGATTCTTATTTGTGGCCAGTGCTATTAAAAGCAACCCCAAGAATCTTCAGGAAGCACATGGAAGATGAGAGAGCTCACTTCCCTCAAGTTATCCTCTGTCCTGTGTTCACACATAGACACAAACTACGTAACTTCTTAATTAAAAAAGTCCACACAGTGCCCCCCTCCATTTCGTATGAGGCAAGGCCAAAGTGAGGTCATGGCTGTGGGGAAAGAGGGACATTCCACTGTCCTCCAGATGAGATCCAGAAGCCGTTTTTCTGCAGGTGGATGGAACAGGCAACAGTCAAGGCCCCTTTTGTAAGTCCCCATGTGTGAATCAGAGCAGAGGGAAATCCTATCCGCTAAGAGGCAGTGTGGTTTGGTGGAGTCTGTTTCATGGATCTAACTGATATCGCTTGGGCCAGCGAGACGGCTCAGCAGGTGAAGGCACTTGATATCATCCTGATGACCCGAGTTCTATGGAGGGACGTAAATGGTGGAGAGAACAGACTCCTGAAAATTGTCCTTGACTACCACGTGAGTACCGTGTCACATGCATAGGCAGCCCCGCCCCATATAGAAATAAATGTGATTTAAAAAATACTGACCCTACTCAAATTGCAACCTCCCTTCTAAATGGCCACGTCAGGAGCCGGCTGCTGAAACTCCGAGCCTATGGGCGTGGACGTCCTTGTTTGGGAAGGAAGGACAGTTAGCTTTGTCTCCCGGGTTACAGGGAGGACTAAGCTGAAACTGGCTGTGCCAGCTGGCTTTTGTCCCTTGACACCAACTACAGTCGCCTGGGAAGAAGGAACGTCGGTGGAGACTCGCTTCCATCAGATGGGCCTCATGTCTGAGGCATTTTCTCCATCAACGTTGATGTAGGGGGCCCAACCCACTGTGGGCGGTGCACCTCTGGTCCGGTGGTCCTTGGTTGTATAATGAGGCTCTCTGAGCAAGCCAGTGAGCAGCACTCCTCCGTGGTCTCTGCTTCAGTCCCTGCCTCCAGCTTTCTGGTCCTGGCTTCCCTCAGAGACGGCCTGTAACCTGAAAGCCCGAACACGCCCTCTCCTTCACACCTTGTTTTTGGTCACGGTGTTTATCACAGCAACAGAGGAGCTAACTAGAGCAGAGGCCATAGGGTGCTGGAGAAATTAATGAAAATGTAATCATAGAAGATGTATAGAGCTTAGAGTGGGGTGAATGCCTATAATCCCAACACCGAGGAGGCTGAGGCAGGAGGATTGCCAAGAATTTGTGGCTAGCCTGGGATATATAGCAAGACCCCTGTCTATCTATCTATCTATCTATCTATCTATCTATCTATCTATCTATCATCTGTCCACCCACCCATCCATCCATCCGTCCGTCCGTCCGTCCATCTACGTGTGTATACATTTGGTTCTGGGTCAGTTACATTTAAAGTGCATGCAATTCCATGAAACAGGCTTTATCTTTTTAGGCAAATAGGCAAATAGGCAGCTAGAACCGATGCTTTGGGGTATGTGGCCCTGCTAGACAGTGGTGCAGTCCTACAATACGGCCACACGGTGGAGTCCATTGTATCCTAAGGAATAGGCGACCCTTTTCTGTAGGGAGTGCAGAGTACCTGGGCCTCGGCCTTCCAGAACGCTGAGGGGTATTTACACGAGAAGACTGCTCAGACGTGGGTTTAAGCCAACAGAAAGTCGGTGTTCAGAACTCAGTGTAGCCCTGAGGCTTTCTCAGGGTGAGCTTTTAAGCACAAAAACCATGTTCTGGGTTGACATACTTTAGTCAACAAGAACACTTAGCCAGAAGCAGAACTACAGAAGCCAAAAAGCAAGGTTAGTACGTTTAGAGACTTTCCCATACTATGGGCTGTGATGGGTCAGGTCTTTGTTTAAGTATGTGGTGCGCTGAGTCTTAAGCCTGAATGGCACTCCTGGGGTCCTGCTACATCCCCCATTGGTCTTAGGATGTCAAAATCATGGTCTGTTTTAGTTTAGAGGGAGGGCCCTGCTGCTAATATAATCAGGATGAGAATTAAAGGCCCAGCCAGTTTTCTCCAAAGGCAGACATGTTTTTTTTCTGTATTTTTGTTCTTTCAAGACAGGGTTCTCTGAGTAGCATTGGCTGTCCTAGACCTTGCTCCTGAGGCCTTGCCGGCCTCGGGTTCACAGAGATCTCTGCCTGCCTCTCCCTCTGGAGAGCTTGTCTGACTTTGAACGGCGACCCCAGGGGAGAGCGCGAACGCAGTCCCCCACTACCACAAATTATGCAGTCGAGTTTCCCGCATTTGGGGAAATCGCAGGGGTCAGCACATCCGGAGTGCAATGGATAAGCCTCGCCCTGGGAAAACCACCTTCGTGATCATGGTATCTCCCCTGCCAGGTAAGTATGAGTTGCTCCCGCCGTGCGCACTCTCTCCCTCACCGCGCATACCTTTCTAACACACGGTCACCGCCCTCGCGGGACCACCCCACCTTCACGCCATCGACACCGCTGATGTGCTCCTCATCCCTCATGGAAATCACACTCACGATACACGGATTACTCGCCACGCGGGACACGGCCCTCCGAGTCCTGCAGGACCGGCAGCCCCTGCGCTCAGACTCATCTGCATACGCCCCGCCCCATGCTTTTTTTTTTTTTTTTTTCTCTTTTCTAGGCTACGGGGTTGCTAACAGGCGGACAGGGTCTCCCCCTTTCTGGGCTCTCTTCCAGCGCACGATGTAGCCTAGGATGGCCCTAAACTACTGATCCTGGGTGTGTGTCATCGTCCACTACTGGGAATCATACACTCCGGGTTTTTGTTTTATTTTGTTTTCCCGAGACAATCTCTGTGTCGAGGTCAGCCTGGGCTACAGAGTGAGCTCCAGGAAAGGCGCACAGCTACACTCCGTTATTTTCAATACCTCTAGGTCCTGATCAACCTGTCTACTTAGTTTGGAAAGCATCAGAAGAGGCATATTTAGTCAAACTATTAATACAGGCCCATTGAGTAGTCTCAGGAGCTCGGTAATATTGTTATTGTCCAGATGAATTAACACATAAGGCAGACTAGCAGGCATCAGAATAAGGGGAAGTGCTAGGTTAAAGGTTTAGGATATTAGGCAAGTTTCAGCCTCTTGTAAGTCCTCTGACATTAATTTGGGCTGCCCCCATCAGTGAGTTTAGTCAGTCAATGGGCTGACAGTCTGGTTAGTTCTTTTCCTGTATAATACGGGGACTGCATGTCTAAGTAAGCATGACCAGCCATCCTGGCTGACTTTTGGCCAGGATGATTAATTCTATTCCCAGGGTCCCTTCTTGTGGCATAGAATCTGATACCCCGGGTTTTTCCTGTTTCCCAAAGGTCAGAATCTTTTAAAGGAATTCTTCAGGAAGCCTCAGTTTTACAATCCTAATTTTTGCAATGGAAATGCCCTTGTTTCTGGCAACTAGGGGGTCCAGCTGTGGGTGTGCATAGAACTGTAAATTTTGTATTTTTATTTCGAAAGATACACTCTCATATCTTTTTCTTTTCTATAACCAACCAGACATTCAAAGTGGGCATCGGTAAGTAAAGGTCAAGATGGATGGATAAGGGTTGCCAGTCTGTAGTCACACTAGCTAATACCTTCCCTTGTATCTGTCTTCCTCAGTTTCCAGTCCAGGCCCGAGCAAAACACAAGACTCGGGAGGAGGTAGAGGGCAAGGCAGGGGAAGCGAAGGTGTGAAACCCTGGTTTCAATGGGTCCGTTGTCCGGGAAACAGTGTCTGTGGCTTCTGCTTTCTTGACTTGGGTGTGGTGGATCCACGGTGTAATGCCAGCTGCCTTCGAAGCCACAGGAGTGGGGAGAATCGCCGTGTAGGGTCCTTCCCAAGTGGCTTCCAGTGTCCCTGTGACTGACTGACCCAGACAGTGTCATCAGACCTGGACAAGCTGAAACTGCTGGTGGACTTGGAGGTGGGCTGGGTCTCTCGGATAGTCCAGTGAAGAGCTTGTATGGAGGACCCGGGTGCCTTGAGAAAGGAATGGTTAGAGGGCCTGCCAGCCGCTGGTCTCTGAGCCTGGAAGCAGTGGAGAGGTCCTCCAAACACAATCTCATGGGGTAACCCCTTCCCCCATGGGGTGCAGCGGCCAAAGCAAAGGAAGGGGCCTATCCACTCTTTGCTGGACTCTAGTGAGAGTTTTCTTGGAGTTTTTGTTTGTTTATTTTGTTGTTTTTAAGCCTCATTTATTCTTTTTACCTGACCAGAACTTTCAGGTCTACATGCACAGTAAAGTTTTTAATCTATGTCTAAAGCTTTAGCTACTCATCGACGGGTTTTGATCATGAAAGCCAGGCCATTGCTGGACCCCATTGCTAAGGGGAAGCCAAGCCAGGGGACTAGTTCCTGGAGGAGCTTCTCAGCCACTGTCTGAGCAGTTCAACCCAGGTAGAGAAAGCTTCTACCCACCAGGAAAAGCTTTCTATAAGAACTAGCAAGTGTTTTTTTCCTCCCCCAGTAGGCAGGAATCTCTGTGAAGTCAGTTTTCCCTAAGTTTGCTGGGGTGTTGTTCTCTTATTCGGATCCCTTCCTGGATAAGGGCACTAGACTGTCCAGCCTTGGTATAACATCCCTTGGTCTGAGGAGCTCAGGAAGTTTTATGGGCCTGGACGAGCAGCCTGGTGAAGGTCAGTTCCCAGAGTCCTGCCTGTGTTTCTGGGGAAATGATCTTTGCTTCCGGCATCCCCCATCAACCTGTGGGTTTGTGCTGTCCATTTCTTCTTTACCGCGGAGTCTCAGGCAGCACTGGGCTGTGGTATGTCTTCAGAACATCAATAGGTCCCACTGGTCTTAGGGACGTTTGTTGGGCAGCCACATCAGCAGCTCAGCAGTGGAGGACAGCGATTTGTAGAGAAGCCAAATAGTCTCTAGGAGGGACACAATTTCTTTTCTTTTCCCCTTTCTTTCTTTTCTTTCTCTCTCTCTTTCTTTCTTTCTTTCTTTCTTTCTTTCTTTCTTTCTTTCTTTCTTTCTTTCTTTCTTTCTCTCTCTCTCTCTCTCTCTCTCTTTCTTCTTTCTTTCTTTCTTTCTTTCTTTATTATGTATACAGTGTTCTGTCTGCATGTATGCCTGCACAACAGAAGAGGGCACCAGATCTCATTACAGATGGTTGTGAGCCACCATGTGGTTGCTGGGAATTGAACTCAGGACCTCTGGAAGTGCTCTTAACCTCGGAGCCATTTCTCCAGCCCCAGGACACAATTTCTTAATGTCTTTTTTCCCAGCAGTGAGAAGCCCTCTTTTTCTGTAGATCATGCCGTGGACATGCTTGGTAATAAAAGCGTACCAACTGATGCTCCGTGCCGATGCTGGTGGACTTCCCATCTGGGAGGAGCCTGGGTCAGATCACTCAGTTCTGCTCTCCAGGCCGAGGTACCTGGCTTGGGCGCAGATCGTTTTGGTCCCAGCAATCACTGCAGCTCCCACGTAGCAGTTTCATCTCCTGACAGCCATGGCTGAGCCCCTGTGTCAGCAGGTGGCCGTATTGATGGCGGTGGGCTTCTCATCTGGACTGGAGGATGAGTCAGGAGCCGGGCCTGGTACTGGTCCCACAGTCATTAAGCACCCCATGCTCTGGGGCTCCTCAGAGGAGGGCCTCAACTGCGTCATGGGGTGCTGGGAGTATATGATCTTGACCCAGAGTTAATTGTTTGCCCCCCCCCCCATTAAACTAGCAGCAGCCACCACAGCCCTTAGATGGGTGGGCCATCCTGCGGCTGCAGGGTCCAGTCTTTGGACAGGCCTGTCGCAGGGTGTTTCCATGATCCCAAAGTTGGGGTAAAACCCCTTTTGTGATGTCTTTTGTCGAGTCTCAGTCCAGATAGGGGCTGAGTGGCCCCCTTTGTGTTGGTGTGTAGAGGCCTTGCTCTTTCCACCCATTCTGGTATCCAGAGACAGCACTATGGAGCTGCATCTAGGAACACTTGAACCTGTCTCTGAGTCCTTGGAGCTGGGATCTGAAGGATGACGGCAGCAATCCCACTCTGAGACAGGCTCCTTCTGTCTCCCCTCAGCTGGTAGCCAGCAGCCTTCTCTAGAGCGAGGCTTTCTCAGTTGACATTGTGCAGCCCAAGGTCTGTAACTCTTGCAGCAGTCCCTCGGTGGTCCTTTTATAACCTAGTTTCCCAGGAAACCTCTGGCGGGAGGAAGGCTGCATTAATGTCTTTAAATTCTGGGGCAGTCTGGTTCAGGTATGTAACCCCCCCCCCCCCCGACAACTGGGTCTGTTCATTTAAAAGCAAAGGTGGACCGGGTAGTGGTGGCGCACACCTTTAATCTCAGCACTCAGGAGGCAGAGGAGGCGGATCTCTGTGAGTGTGAGCCCAGCCTGGTCTGCAGAGCGAGTTCCAGGACAGCCAAGACTGTTACCCAGAGAAACCCTATCTTAAAAGAAAAAGAAAAGCAAATATGGAGGTTAACTGACCTCTGCCAATGGGGGGCTGGAGAACGAATGCATCTTCCGGGTCCCAAACACTGTACCCCTGTTTCTCTGGAGGAATCAGACTCATGAGAACCTGGGGTCCCGGGTTTCCTCAGAGGCAGGAAACAGAGTTGTAGTCGGACTTTTCTTTGGGCCACCAGCTCCCAAATAATGACACGGAGACTTCTTATTAATTTTGAAAGCTTGGCCAACTAGCTCTGGTAACTTAAACGAACCTGTTTTTGTTAATCTACATTCGGCCTAGGGCTCGATTACCTCTCCTCTGTACCGTATGTCTGACTCCCTCTGGATCTTGCGGCCGTCTCTCCCGCACCTAGATTCATCCCAAGTCCCCATCTCTGCCAGGAAGTCCTGCCTATCCTCTCCTGCCTAGCTATTGGCCGTTCAGCTCTTAATAAACCAATCAGAAGGTGCCTGAGGCAGAGACACATCTTTAAAGTATAGAAAAAATTATCCCCCATCCGTCAGGAGAGGTGTATTCCAGGGTGACTGGCAGGGCACCAGGATGCCCATCTCCTAAGCCAGACAATATGGACTGCAATTTTCCCTTTTGTTTCCAGGGTCATAGGGTGTTGTTTAATCTGGAAGGAGGCAGCTGAACTGGTTAGGTGAACAATGATAGTAGCTTGGTGCTGGGCCAGTGCTGGGGGGGTTGGTTTGTGCCCATACCCCTGGGAATCTTTGCTGCCAATCTTGCTTTACAGAGATAGTCCAACTGTATCCTTTGATGGGAGGCAGAACTTTCAGCTAGGAGGTATTCTTCTGACAGGGCAAGACGCCAACGTTTTTCTGGCTGTCTGTAGGTCTAACTGCGTCTCATCATCAGAGAAGGTGACGGTGGCTTTCAGTTGAGGCAAAAGGTCTTGTCCCAAGCAGTTCTCTGTTGTTGAACACCTTTTAAATCCCCTCCAGCAATGGGATCTGCCTTACCTTTATTTTTTTAAACTTTTATAACTTTTTTCTAATATCTGGGGCCAACTGGGTGACAAGGGAAATCTTTTTAGCAGCAGTCTTTAATCCTTTAAAAAGGACCTAGAAAAAGTTGTTTCAAGTCTTCTTGGTCAGTGTTGGACGGAAGGGAAAATACGTTCTCTCCGGGCTGTATTGGCTGGCAGTAATCCCTCTGCACAGCCGGGGGCAGTTTTTCTACTTCCCCCCCAGAGAATGGTGGGCTTTGTGGATCATTGGTTTAAAAGGAGATATGAATCATGAAAGAGGAAAGAGCAGAGCTTCCTCTTTTCCTTCGGGCTCAGCCCAGGGGAACTTTCCCCCTTCCCTGGGGCTGCTTAGAGCAGACACAGAGCAGAGCAGAGGGAATGCTCACCTTGGGGAACTCTTTTCCCCTCCCTGTGTACATTCTGCTTAGATGGCCGGGGGCCCTGGTTGAGAGGCTTGGCTTCTCCCCACCCCACACAGGGACCAACCTAGACCATGAGCAGGAGTCAGGCAACAAAACCCGCAAGAGCTCCTGCTCCTGGAGTCAGGGGGCAGGCAGAGGGTTTTGGGTTTCTCTGGGTGACCTGGCAGAGTCAAAAGGATTTGGGTCCCCAACAGAAGGGGACATGGGTCTTAAGCTGGGTTGGGGGAGGGTCTCACACCAGAGAAAGCCACTGGTCAATACAGGGAAACAAAACTAACAGAAACACATAGAAAGACACACACACACACACACACACACACACACACACACACACACAGAGAGAGAGAGAGAGAGAGAGAGAGAGAGAGAGAGAAAGAGAGAGAGAGAGAGAGAGAAACCAGGGGAGGCCACCACACACTCATAAACCTGAACAGACAGACAGATCCAATGAAGTCTCACATGGATCCCAGATGCTGGGTCAGCAGCTGCGTCTGACCTCTCCTATGTGTCCAAACAGAAGGCACCGTAACCAGACTCGCCTCTGGAGGTGACAGATGAGACTGTTCTCTACTTTGTTTTCTTTTGGGGTGGACGTGTCTGAATTGTTAGTCAGCAATTAATCAAAGGGAGCCTGGGGATCCGGAGCATCTCTGGTTGCTCATCCTCTAGGAGCCCCTGACCACCACACTCTTCCTCCACCCAAGGGGCTCTGAGAGCCCCAGTGTCTCAAGCTCTGGTCTCCGGAGTCCCCAGAAATGTTGTGGGGATTCACCAGAGAACACTGCTCAGACATGGGTTTAAGCCAATAGAAAGTCTTATTAGCCAGCCAGTGACTACATTGGGTGTTTGGGATTCCATTGTAGCCCTGAGGCTTTCTCAGGGTGAGTTTTAAGCACAAAAACCATGTTCAAGGTTGACATACTTTAGTCAACAAGAACACTTAGTCAGAAGCAGAACTACAGAAGCCAAAAAGCAAGGTTAGTATTTGGAGATGTTCCCCTAACTACGAACTTTGATGGATTAGGTCTTTGTTTTCATTTTTGGCGGGTGGTGCTATCTGCATGTTGAGTTTTACAGCCTGAATGAGACTTCCATCATGGAGTCGGTCGTGCTAAGGTCTGGGCCCTGTTACACAGGGGCTCCCTGGTTGGCTGGGACTGCAGCTTGATTGGTTTCAGGAGTAGCTGGGGTTTTTCTGGCTCTGCCTGTCCCATGGTCAGGGCAAATCTCTCTCACCTGCCAGTCCTGCAGCCACTCAGACCCAACCAAGTAAACACACAGAGACTTATATTGCTTATAAACTGTATGGCCGTAGCAAGCTTCTTGTTATCTAGTTCTTCTATCTTAAATTAATCCATTTCTATTAGTCTATAAGTTGCCATGTGGCTTGTGGCTTACAGGTACCTTACATCTCACTTGTCATGGCAGTGGCTGGCAGTGTCTCTCTGACCCAGCCTTTCTGTTCCCAGAATTCTCCTCTCTGCTTGTCCTGCCTATACTTCCTGCCTGGCTACTGGCCAATCAGCATTTTATTTATACAGAGCGAAATCCACAGCACTTCCCCTTTTCTTTCTTTTTTTTTTTTTCCAAAAGGAAGATTTTAACTTTCACATACTAAAATTACATATAACAAAACAATTATCAAGCAAGAATTACAGTTACAATACCTAGTCTATTTATAATATCTAGTCTATTTGAATTTGGCAAAATTAAATGAAAATACTCTATCCCATATTTGTGAGTCTAAGGTTTCATATCTAACTTATCTTTTATCATAACTAAGGAAAATTATAACTATCTAGTCATCAACTACATCAAAGACCTCAGAAGGATATCATACTACCTGAGAAATGGGAGAAGGACGCAAGCAACTTTCAAGAGTCTTGCAAGAGTAGACAGAGACAGCTGGCAGCCTGGACAGTCACCTAATGTTTTTCTGTAAAGTTGGGGCATCTGTCTTCAGCCCACAGGCCTAGACTCTCTCAGTCACTTTTCTCTGTTTCCTGTAGAATGTCTGGCAGTTTTCTCTGTGAAGCAGGAACCTGAAGGACCATTTTGCGAAGCAAAGTTCAGTGGTTACCTTTCCATGGGTCCTGCATGTCCAGTTGATCAAGCAGTCCAGGCAAGAACAGTTTCTTGTCCAAATGGCTATTTTTGCCAAGGTGAAGATAAACTCCATATAGAGTGTCTTCGATGCCCATCCTCCTCTCTGAAGTAAATCAGTGCTGCCAAGAGCAGACATGTCTCACTGTCCAGAAAGTCTAAATTTTTAAAACATTTTAAATGCCATATTCTGTAGGTCTTTGAAGTGTTTGAAGATTACCTATCTATCTGAAATATATCTATGTATACCTAAAAAACTTAACATAACTTTAAGTTTGACTATCATAGAAGACTAATTGTTCCATTACAATTTAAATGAGTTGTATAAACACAATACCTTAAATTTTGTTATACATACAGTATAACAAAATATCAATAAACTAAAATCCATAGCAATGTAAAACATTTTAAACAAGTTGTTACTCTATAAAAGTAGGTTCATTAATCTACCCTTTCATCCTGTTATATCTAAACTATCCCCTTTTCTTCTTTAGAAAGAGATTGCATTTATAATCAACCTGATTTAAATAAAAATATTGGTTTTTCTCTACCCCACACCAGAGGGCTCTTCTGATATGGGACAAAAGAATCTCTTAACTTTTTTCTTTTCTTTTCTTTTCTTTTTTTTTAGCAATATGTTTGGGTTTAGAGAAGGAGTGAGCCAATTCCATCTCCAAAGCCAGCTTGGTATATTTGGGAATTTGGGCGTAGCCTCTCTTACTACTTCCTGCTTGGGGGGGGGCGCTGTATCTTATGGGGAAACAAAGAAAATTTTAGGATTATTGAGTAGTCCGTGAGGGTGTATCGTCTGAGCCAGTTGCCTTGAAACAGTTCTGGATGTTGGATCATCTGGGCCATGGTGTCATCGAAGACCTTTCAGGGGTTCTTGGCTGGTCAAACCTGATGTATCTTAATCTGGAACAAATCCATAGCCTCTGGTTTTCTGTGGAAACAAAAGCAGAGCCTCCTTTCCAAAGCAACATATCCTTAGATCCAAATTTTGAAGTCAAGGTATCTTTAAAATATACATATTGGCTTAACTCAACAACTTTTACAATCAAATGTTTTTCTGCAGTTAAGAATCCCAAAGACAACACAATCCAGATTTTCTGTGTAATATCCATCTTTATGTGGCTTATTTTTTATACTACCTTTTCTGTTTCTTTAAAGACTTTATTTTTTAAAAATTATCTATTTCTTTATATAACTACATATATTCCTTTCTCTCTCTTTCAAGCCTATGTACATTTTTACACACATTACAAAGCATTTAAAGTCTTGTTTCATCTGAAGCTGTCTTATTGTTAATCTATTGCTTTAAAACTGCAGCATTACTAGGACTGAAAAGGCGCTGTGGCTGCTGGCTCTGCCCACCTCAGCTTCCCAACATGGCTGTGGTACATTTACCGCCAGCTCTGGGAGCCATCAACTCTTAGAAACAGTGGTTCTATGCTTCTATTAAAGCAGCGTGTAGTCCAGAAACCTCTTTTTTTTCCCTTTGTACTAGTAAAGACTAAATCCACCATGCAGTGTAATGTGCCGCTTGTAGATGCCTCATTCCTGCCATACTGCTGGTCAAATGCTCACGCCCGCCATAGTAGCTCAAACCCACAGGCTGCTGTTACCTTGAGAGAGACAGCTAGGATGCTGTTTTTAGCTCCATTTTAGAGTCTTTTTTTCTCAGTTTTTAGGTGGAAACTCTTGCCAACCCGTTGGGTGCCATTTGTAGCTAGAGTTTTCCTGCCTGGCTCACAGTCAGGACAAATTTCTCTCACCCGCCAGTCCTGCAGCCACTCAGACCCAACCAAGTAAACACAGAGACTTATATTGCTTACAAACTGTATGGCCGCAGCAGGCTTCTTATTATCTAGTTCTTCTATCTTAAATTAACCCATTTCTATTAGTCTATATGTTGCCACATGGCTCATGGCTTACCGGTACCTTACATCTTGCTTGTCATGCAGCGGCTGGCAGTGTCTCTCTGACCCAGCCTTCCTGTTTCCAGAATTCTCCTCTCTGCTTGTCCCACCTATACTTCCTGCCTGGCTACTGGCCAATCAGCATTTTATTTATACAAAGAGATATCCACAGCATTCAGGGATTTGTTTTTCTTCTCATTTTGTTTGTTGGTTGGTTGGGACAGGATTTCACACAGCTTAGGCTAGCCTCTACTTGCTAAATATTGGGATTATTGGAGTGAAGGAGGTACCATGCCCAGTCTGAAGCAGGCATTTTTAAACTTTTTCGTTTGTTATTCTTTTATACTGTTAAGCCCAGCAGACAAGGAGTAAATGACCACCAACCCAAATGACCAGATTGGAGCAAGCTTTTTTATTGTGCACAGCAGAACACAGCCTGTATGGAGGCTGTGTCCCCTAATGTGGGTTTCAGAGAGTGGCCCTGGACATGGGGAATATCAGGTTTTTATAGCTCAGGAGTGTGGGGTTTTCAAATAGGGGATTTTGCAGGCAAATACATGGGAATTACAGAAGCAGAATATAAGCATAACAAGTTGGTTATCACAACCTCATCAAACAAAGGCGTGATTGCAAGGTGGTCATAACAAGGTGGCCATAACACAGTGATTATGACAACCTCTTGAAATAAAAGCCTGGCTATCATTTCCTGGAACAGGCAGTACAGAATCAATTGCAGTTACGGTTACAGGTGGGGCATAGCCCAATCCTTGGGAAAAAGAGATTTAATCGTAAACAGGAACAAAAGCTAGTTTGTCACTTATAAGATGGCTTCCAAGCCCAAGATGGAGGCATTCTGGTTTATCAATACCCAAGATGTTTTTATGGACCCTGGGTATATGGGAATATAAGCTATGTATACAAATTGATCATTTACTGATGATAAATCACAAATTTATTTTAAAACAGTTCTTTGGTATGCATATATTTTACCATTTATGAAAAATAAAAGCAAATTTGCATACTGATGAGATGGGAGTGCTTATTTGTTTTACATAAAGAATGAAGTATTGGCTGAATATCTGATACTGAGGTTATAAAGCATCTTCATTTTTCATTATATTTCTATAATAGAAAACCATGCACAGTGAAACAGTGCAATTCTTTTTTTTTTTTTCTTTTGAGTCAGGGTAGCCTTGGAAGTACACTATATAGACCCGACTGGCCTCAAACTTACGGAGACTCATCCACTTCTCCAGTGCCGAGATTAAAGGTGTGTGCCACCATTCCCAGCTACAATGCAGCTCTTAAAATACAATAGTCTAGAGGCTGGGCCGAGGTGTTCAGGCAGTGTTTGTTAGCAGGATGGCATGCACAGTAGTATGAAGTGTGCATGTTGTGTGTTCAGAACCAAGGCTGCAGTGAAGGTCACGATATAATACCACTGAGTGCTGTTGCAAACAGCTGCATTCATTACATGTTTGACATTGAATCTCGGTCATTGCGGATTCAGAAAGCCTTCACTGTTGCCAAAGTTTTCACAGCCTCCACATTCACTCAACCTATGGATCACAACCCACAATTTAAGAAGCTATGGATTGAGTGGGCCATGGCAGCACGTGCTTTTATTTCCAGGACTGGGGAGGCCAAGACAGGAGTTCAAGGACAGCCTCAGCTGTGTAGTGAGTTCCAGGTCAGCCTGGAGTGCATCAGACTTTTTTTTTTTTCTTTTAAGGAAGCTATAGGTTGGAAGACAGTTTCTATTTTCATCATTGCAATTTCAGCCTGTCACTTGACCAGGAAAATTTCCTTCCAGAACAGTCTATGTACAATTACATAGACAAATAAAGAATAAGTACACATGCTATATGTTAGAAAGGCAACAAATGAGGTTCCCAGGGAGAAAGGTATTTAGATCTTGTGGCCAGGAGAGGCTTCTTTGAGGTGACTGAATTTAGAAAGAGGAGAAGGGACCCGCAGGTTAAGTGGGAGGGCAGGAATTCTAGGCATCCTGATGCACAGAGGCTCAAGAATGGGCCCAACTCAAGACAGTGGTGGCCAGGCAGAGGTGGGCAAAAGAAGAGTTCCTCGATGAGGCAGGAGGGGGAAGGCAGGGCTCTGTGTGCCCTTCCTGTGCAGAGAAAAACCCTGAGGATTCGAAGAGCGATGAGATAATCTGGTTTGTGTCACGCTGGAGGGGTGGCTCCCGAGAGACACTCTGGAGGCAGAGGTGGATGAAGTGGTGAGCAGGGGTCAGAGGTGAAAGAAGAACAAAGGCCGACTCCTCAGCTGCTGGCCTGCACACTATGCTATAGGGAAAGGGACTAGTGGCCAGAAGGACCACCCAGTGTCTCTGGGTCCCAATAGCAAACTCCAACAGGAAAGGCTCCCTTGGGTTAGTGGCTGCCTGGCTGGGCTGAGGTGGTAAGAGGAAGGTTGCTAGAAAGCCAAATATGAAGCCCGGGATTCCAGCCTGCCCGCCACTTCCTCTCTCCAGTAGTGGTTCCACCTGCCCTGGGGTAGGGACAGCTGCAGGAAGGGGGCGGGGCGCTGGCTGACCAAACCAACCGAAACACTGGTGAGAAACAGAACTCCTGGCTCCGCACCCTGAAGTTGATGGTCCTAAGGTGGCTGCACTCGCCCTGCTCTGGACTCAAATCCCTCCCGACCCGTGTAGCGCAAACGCCTGGTCATCTCACCAGAACAGCTTTAGAAATGGTTCTCGGATTATCTTATGTGTCTGTTGAAACTTTCTGGCTGCTTGGTGTACCATCTGTATCCGTGGAAACTTCATCTCGTGTCTCTCTGAGGATTCTGTGATGCTGATGTCCCAGAATAGTGTCTCTGTCTGACTGACTAGAGGTACAGAAGCATACTGGTGATGCTGGGCAAAGTACCAAACCACCGATTTCCCCTTTGTAAGGTGGTAATTACAAGGGTGGCAGCCCCACTGAGTTCTCCTGGGGATCAGGTGGGGTCTCTGTATAAGTCACTTAGCGTGGTGTCTGGCACCCGGCAAACCCGACACTTGGTCACAGTTGGCAGCTAGCTAAGTAAAAAGGCAGAAAGCACGTCTCTAAATACTGCCTGGGGCAATTTCCAAAGTTTATTATGAAGTTAAAAAAGTAACAAAGAGCCGTGCAGCGGTGGCGCCAGGCGGTGGCGGCGCACGCCTTCAATCCCAGCACTCGGGAGGCAGAGGCGGGCGATTTTTGAGTTCAAGGCCAGCCTGGTCTATAGAGCTCTGGGGGAAAAAATGGTAGTGGTGGTTAGCATTTAAAATAACATAGAGGGGCTGGAGAGATGGCTCAGAGGTTAAGAGCACTGACTGCTCTTCCAGAGGTCCTGAGTTCAATTCCCAGCAACCATATGATGGCTCACAACCATCTGTAATGAGATCTGGTGCCCTCTTCTGGCCTGCAGACATACAAGCAGGCAGAACACTATACATAATAAATAAATAAATCTTTTAAAAAAATAACATAGAGAAGAGTATGTGGAACATTTTGAAAAACAGATCATTTGAAGAAACAATTATAATTTTGCTAGCAGAATTGTTATGGTATGACAAAGCACTGTGATATGTAACCTTATTCTGCCATTCCCAAAGCAATGAAAACTAGGTATCTGGGGCTGAAGATGTATGGATTTCAGCTGATGTTGTGCTTGGCTAGTACACAGATGCTCATAGTTCAATCCCAGGACCACATATAAACCAGGCACGGTGACAAACATCTGTGATCCTAGCACTCGGGATGTGGGGGAAGGAGGATCAGCAGTTCAGGGCCAGCCTGGGCTACATGACACCCTGTCTCCAAAAAAGAAAGGAAGAAAGAGAAGGAAAAGAAAAAAAATTGATGAGCCTAAAGCAAGAACCTCCCCAGCCTCCAGATCGTGGTCTGAAATGGCCATTTCCCACAAAGAGAGCCGGAATCTGTAGGGACATCACAACATCCAGGTCTTGGGAAGGGGGTACACAGCTGAGTCTGGGGGAAGCTTGCAGAGGTGACTGGGGCCATCCAGAGAGGACTTCAGAGCCAGTGTGAAAATCTGCCTTGGGGCTGAGGAGATCTTTAGCTCAATAGCGTGCTGGCCATGCGCACATGACAACTCAAGTTGGGATCCCCAGAACTTAAGCGGGGTGTGGTGATGCATGCCTGTGATCCCCATACTAGGGAAAATGGAGACAGGCAGATCCCCAGAACTCCCTGGCCAACCAGGTAAGTCAATAGATGAGCTCCAGGCTCAGTAAGAGACCTTGTCTCAAAAAAATAAAGTGGAAACTGGGCGGTGGTGGTCCACGCCTTTAATCCCAGCACTCCGGAGGCAGAGGCAGGCGGAGCTCTGTGAGTTTGAGGCCAGCCTGGTCTACAGAGGCCAGAGCTGCACAGAGAAACCCTGTCTCAAAAAACCAAACCAAACCAAAGCAGTGGAGAGCAATAAAGGAAGACACCCGTATCTACTGTGGCCCCTATGTGTACACATGCACACATGGGTATGTACCTACACACATGTGCACACCATATGCAAATATATATGTTATGCCCAGATAAGGACCCCCAAAGAGACCACCAGGAGACCAGATATATCCAGAATACAATAGCAAGGTTTACTTGTTGGCGCAATACGAGGTAGCAAGGAACCCCCATCCGCAGTGCCCGGCGCAGCGAGGCAGGGAGGAGAGTCCCTCTTTCTTGGGGAGGTTAGCTTTTGAAGGCAAAAACCACAAAATTCTTCAGAGGAGGGGGTTAGTACCGGGTCCACCCTTGATTGGTCCAGTTTTCCTGAGTTTGGACTTTTATCTTATTTTTTTGCTCTGTCAGGAGTTTTACAGCCCATCTCCAAAATTTGGTCATATTATCTCAGGGGAGGGGGGCATCTCATGGTTAGCTACCACCAGACAGTCTGATTTTGTACTTTTAAAACTTCTGACTTCACCCTGTCTGGAAATGGGAACTGACTTGGTTCTGGCTATTTTAAGATGTCCCTTTCCTCAGCTCTCCGGGCCTTAGGGGGAACTGGGGTGGGGGTCTCTCATATACACACAGAGAGAGCCTCCACTGTCCAAAAATAGGGAGATTTTAGTATCAATAAGGGCAAAAGGTGCAAGAAATTAAGTCACCAAGTATATTTAAAACTACAAGTTAATATTTATTGAAAAAAAAAAAAGGAAAATGTTGTCCTGGTTAGTTTTATGTCAATTTCACTAGTTTTTTTTTTTTTAAATCTGGATGCAATATGATTTATATCTTTATTTTTTTCATTTTTAAAATTTATTTATTAAATTTAATTTTACATATCAGCCACGGATTCCCTTGTTCTCCCCCCTCCAACCCCAATTGGTGTGGGAAAATTGAGAAAGAGGAGGGTTTGTATGAGCGAGAATTGTTGAGATCAAGGTTGGAAAAAGCACAGGGACAAATATACAAACGAAAGGAAACACATGAACTATGAACCAATAGCTGAGGAGCCCCCAACTGGATCAGGCCCTCCAGATAAATAAGACAGTTGATTGGCTTGATCTGCTTGGGAGGCATCCAGACAGTGGGACCGGGTCCTGTCCTCAGTGCATGAACTGGCAGTTTGGAATCTGGAGCTTATGCAGGGACACTTGGCCCAGCCTGGGAGGAGGGGACTGGACCTGCCTGGACTGAATCTACCAGGTCTATCTCAATCCTCGGGGGAGTCTCTGCCCTGGAGGAGGTGGGAATGGGGGGTGGGCTGGGGGAAGTTGGAGGTGGGGGGGTGGGGGTGGGCAATTTCACTAGTTTTATGTCAACTTTACACAAGCTAGAGTCATCAGAGAGGAAGGAATCACAATTGAGAAAATGTCTCTGTAAGATTGGGCTGTAGACAAGCCTATAAGACATTTTCTTCATTAGTGACTGATGGGGGAGGGCTCAGCCCACTCTGGGTGGGGCCAACCCTGGGCTCTAGAAGAAAGCAGGCTGAGCAAGCCAGGGGAAGCAAGTCAGTAAGCAGCATCCTCCATGGCCTCTGCATCAGCTCCTGCCTCCAGTTCCTGCCCTGCTTGAGTTCCTGTCCTGACTTCCCTCAGTGGTGAACTATGGCTATGGAAGTGTATGTCACATCAACCCTCTCCTTCCCAAGTTGTTTTACTCATGGTTGTTTCATCGCAGCAATGGAAACCCTAACTAGGACACATGTATTATTCCCTTTTAGAGGATGCTGAGAAACCGGGTCATTGTTTAGAAGACTGGTAGATAAAGACTTAAGCATTTGTCCTGGCTGGGTGTTGTGTTTTGTTTCTTTTCCTTTTCTTTTCAGGACAGTTCACACCCTGCAGCCAAGGCTGGCCTGGAACTTGGAAGTCTCCTCATTCAGCCTTCGGAGTGCTGGGATTGCAGACGTTTCCCACCACCCTGGTTCCTTCTCCTGGTTTTCTGTGTGAACTGTACACCCCCTACAGATAGTTGATGGTGAGTAAGGAATGACGTCGGACTGTCATCATTTTTTTTAAAAGATTTATTTATTTATTTATTATGTATACAGTGTTCTGCTGGCATGTGTCCCTGCAGGCCAGAAGAGGGCACCAGATCTCATCACAAGTGGCGGTGAGCCACCAAGTGGTTGCTGGGAATTGAACTCAGGACCTCTGGAAGAGCAGTTGGTGCTCTTAACCACTGAGCCATCTCTCATGTATTACGGGACATGTGTTTTGTCATAGTAAGAAGTAAAGGACACTGCCAGGCATGAGGATACTCTGATAGAACACATCATTACTCATCAAGCACCTTTACAAAGACACCAAGCCCAGATCTAAAGGAGCCTTGGGTTCCACCGGCGATTTATCCAGGTTGAAGGCAAGGAGAAGGGGGTGTCCAGATGATGCCGCCAAGGAGCTGAGATCTGCAAAATACAGGCTGCAGGAAGCTCTGGACCAATCGGAAACGTGTGGACCGGAGGCTACAACAACCACCTGCACATCTCGATGACTATCGTGAGTAAAGGTCTTACTGTGTAGCCCAGGCTGGCCTTAAACTCCTGGTCTTCCCGCCTCAGCATCTCAGGCGCTGGGATTGCAAGTGTGTACCAGCACACTGGACCACAATCTGTTGTTGAGACAGGGTCTCACTCTACAGCTTAGGCTGGCCTTGAACTCAGAGCAGTCCTCCCTTCTCAGATTCCCAGTTGCCGGAGTTATAGGTGTGAGCCACCACCTTGAGCTAAGGGGTGGAGGATAGTACCTGAATTCCACTGTGTTTTTGTTTGTTTTGTTGTTGTTGTTGTTTGGTTGGCAGGGCTGGCTTGGGAACAGACCTAGAATATTGTGCACACTAAGCAAGCATGCTACCATTGATTGCCACCCCCCCCAACCCCGTCCCCCGATATTTTGGGACAGGGACTCACTATGTGTCTGTGGCTGGCCCGGAACTCACAGAGATCCATCTGCCTTTGTTTCCTGAGTGCTGAGAATTAAAGGCATGCACCACCAGGCCCAGCTTCTGAGCCATATTTTGTAGAATTTTCTAGACACATTCACCATAACATTCTATTGGAAACGAGGCCGTCTAGATGTAAGTAATCATTTAGGTCACTAAAAATGCTGCCCTTATGGTAAATGCTAATTGTTTTGATTGTTTCTCCTAAAATGTCTTATAGTCGCCTGTCATAGAAAACTCAGCCACTAACATCTTTCTTTTTTAAAATGCTATTTGTTTTATTTATTAATTGTGGTGTGTGGTGTGTGTGTGTGTCTGTGTGTGTGTGTGTGTGTGTGTGTGTGTGTGTGTGTGTGTGTGTGTTGTACCTTTCCAGAGAAGGTTTCTCCTTCCACAGAAGGTTTTGTGGATAGAGCTCAGGAGGCCAGGCTTGGCTGGCAGGACAGGTGACTGGCACTTTTACCTGCTGAATCATCTCACTGGCTTTTTTCTGATTCCCTGCCCCCCTCCTCTTTTTTTGACAATGACTCTGTCATTGTTGTGAAACCTCAGGTACCATCCTGGCTGTGACCCATTTCATTATCTGGCGTCACCATAACCACGCGGACGCTCAGAGACTTACTTCTGTCTGTTGGAGAGTTTCCTGCTTCCGCCCTTGCTGCTGGAAGGAAGTTGGCTTCCCCGGCCTGCCATGGAGTTGTAATCTCTGCACGCTCTCTCCATTCATCATCACACTCTAGCAGGGCCCTCTGTGCACCGTGAGCATTCAAGCCCTGGCAGAATTAGATAAGACTTGGGAAGACGGGGTGACTGCCAGAGGAAGCCATTTAATTAACGTGTTAAATCATTAACCTTAATTTTAGGCACGTCTGTGAAGCTCTTGAGTGTGCCTTGGGAACCCATACACACCGGAGTTCTGCATGGTTGAGTCTGACTGCTGAACGGCAGTCGGGCTCTACTGTATGTGAAAGTGTCTGCACACAGACCTCACCGCTGCTGGATCGTACAGCAGGGGAACAAAAGTAGACAGAGACAAAAGAATCCTGTTTCTGCCAGGGGGTGGGGGCGCACGCCTTCAGTCCTAGCACTTGGGAGGCAGAGGCAGGTGGATCTCTGTGAGGTCAAGGCCAGCCTGGTCACCTAAACATTTGCTTGTAACTGTGTGTCTGTGTGTGGGTATGCGCAGACCAGTGCTGGAGGCCAGAGGTGTCAGATCCCCTGGAACTGGAGCTGCAGGTGGTTGTCAGGCGCCCACCTGGGTGCTGGGAACCCAACTCCAGTCTTCTGCAAGAGCAGCGCTGCTCTCAGCTCCTGAGCCGCCTCTCCAGCCCTGACCATCTTAAGAACAGCCACTTCATGACAGATGACAGTTTAGAAAAGTGCCACCATTGCAGTCCAACAGCACAAAGTTCAAATGTGTTTTCAGAAAAGGAGATCAAGGGGCTGAGTGTAGCTAGAGTTTTCCTGCCTTGCCCACAGTCAGGACAAATCTTGTCACCACCAGTCCACAGCCTCAGCCAACAAGTAAACACAGAGATTATATTGCATACAAACTGTATGCCGTGCAGCTTCTTGCTACTTTCTTATAGCTTAATTATCATTTCATAAATCTATACCTTGCCATGTCTGTGGCTACGCATCTTCACATGCTGCTGTCATGCGGCGACTGCAGTGTCTCTCTGCTCAGCTTCTGCTTCAGAATTCTCTCTCTTTGTCCACTACTTTCCTGGCACTGCCATCAGTGTTATTATTGACAATCAGAGCAACAGATTTGACATACAGACCGTCCCACAGCACTTCCCCTTTTCTTTTTTAAAAAGGAAGGTTTTAACTTTTATACATCTCCAAAGCCAGCTTGGTATATTTGGGAATTTGGGCGTAGCTTCTCTTACTACTTCCTGCTGGAGGGGGGCGCTGTATCTTATGGGGACACAAAGAAAATTTTAGGATCATGGAGTAGTCCGTGAGACTGTATCATCTGAGCAAGTTTCCTTGAAACGATTCTGGATGTTGGATCATCTGGGCCATGGTGTCATTGGAGACCTTTCAGGTGGTCTTGGCTGGTCAAACCTGATGTATCTTAATCTGGAACAAATCCATAGCCTCTGGCTTTCTGTAGAAACAAAAGCAGAGCCTCTTTTCCAAAGCAACATATCCTTATAGCCAAATTTTGAAGTCAAGGTACCTTTAAAATATACATTTTGGCATAACTCAACAGCTTTTGCAATCAAATGTTTTTCTTCAGTTACGAATATCAAAGAGAACATAATCCAGATTCTCTGTGTGGTAGCCATCTTTATGTGGCTTAAGTTTTATATTTCCTTGAGCCTATTGCTTTAAACTGCAGCTTCTAAGCCTGAAACGGTGCTGTGGCTGCTGGCTCCTCCCACTTCAGCTTCCCAACATGGCGGTTGTACTTTTCTGCCAGCTCTGGGAGCCATCGTGGGTCTGTGCTTTTATCCAAGCAGTGTGTAGCCCAGAAACCTCTTTTTTTTTGTTTGTACTAGCAAAGGCTAAATCCACTATACAGCTTAATGTGCCACTTGCAGAGGCCTCATTCCGCCATACTGCAGATCAAGGTCGCACACTAGGAACCGCCAGAAACTCAAACCGGCAGGCTGCCGCTCATTTGAGAGACAATTAGGAAGCTGTTTTTAGCTCCATTTTAGAATGTTTTCTCAGGTTTTAGGTAGAAACTCTTGCCAACACATTGGGCGCCATTTGTAGCTAGAGTTTTCCTGCTTGCCCACAGTCAGGACAAATCTTTGTCACCAGTCACAGCGCTCAGACCAACCAATAACACAGAGACTTATATTGCATACAACTGTATGCCGTGCAGCTTCTTGCTAACTGTTTTATAGCTTAATTTCATTTCTATAATCTATCTTGCATGTGCTGTGCTTACCGCATCTTCACATGCTGCTGGTCATGGCGGACTGCAGTGTCTCTGCTCAGCCTTCTGCTTCAGATTCTCCTCTCTCTTGTCCCATACTTCTGCCTGCACTGGCCATCAGTGTTTTATTTATTGACCAATCAGAGCAAAGATTGACATACAGAGTCCACAGCTGAGGGCTGGCTCACTGGTGAAGAGTGCATGCTGCTCTATCTTGAGGACCGGAGCTCAGATCCCAGCCCAAGGGGATCTGATGCTCTCTTCCTGGTCCCTGTGGGCACCAGGACACAACATATGCGTACATTCACACAGATACAGACATAAGACACACACACACTAAAAATAAATAAATCTAAACAACAAAAAGATAAAATAGTTTGTCTAAAACAAAGCCGAGGAATTTGAGGGGCGGGTAATAGTTCAGCCTGTGAAATCCTTGAGTTCGGATTCTGGCACCCACATGAATAGCAGGGTGTAGAGGTGCTCACGTATAATCCCCGTGTTGGGAGGTGGATATCTGGTCCTTGTCAGCCAGCCAGCTTAGCCTAATCATCGAGCTCCAAACCCCAGGGAGAGACCTTATCTTACAAAACAAGGTGGACAGTGCCTGAGGAGAGACGACCAGATCTGTGGTCACCCCCCCCCCACATGCTCACACGTGAACATGCTCACAAACAAATAAACAAGGGATTTGGTGGATTGTATCAAATTTTA
This sequence comes from Peromyscus leucopus, assembly GCF_004664715.2. NCBI lineage: Eukaryota > Metazoa > Chordata > Mammalia > Rodentia > Cricetidae > Peromyscus > Peromyscus leucopus. Next base: position 14,816,040 of record NC_051071.1, on the reverse strand, counting down.
AAACAACCCATAATCTTAGTTTTACTGGTTTCCTACTAAAATATTTGTTTAAAAAATACTACACTGGGTTAATACACAGTAATTTGCCAAATAATACTAATTTCCCCTGGGCTGAGGAAAACACAGGCTCTTCTCTCCTAATACGATTTTAATAAGTCTAGATGCTCAGACAGTCCCAGTGTACATTGATGAATTCATAGGGTGGCACCTTTTTACTTTGAGGAATAGGATTTTCTCATCTGTGCTGTGTGTGGTGTTGGGCAGATGGTATTGGTGCAGAGTTACCTGCGTCTGTGTTTGCACAGGATTGGGCATCAAAAGTTGTCCATAGAATGGATCATTCCAGGCCAGGCTGGAAAGCCACTGTGTTACACAGCCTATCATAACTTATCTCAACATATGTATAAAACAGTGGTTCCAACCTGGGGGTCGCAACCCTTTGGGGGTCCCCTAAGACCATCAGAAAACACAGAGACTTACATTATGATTCATCGCAGTAGCAGCATTACAGTTATGAAGCAGCAACAAAAATGCTTTTGTGGTGGGGGTCACCACAGCGTGAGGAACTGTATGAAAGGGTCGCAGCAGTAGGAAGGCTGAGAACCACTGCTCTAAAGGAATGTTACTTGACTCTGGACTCTGAGGATGCTGACAAAGTAGATCTGGCCACTTGACACCAAAGACCAAACATCTCAGAGGAAGGACCCGTAGGGATGACGGCACAGCCAGCCGGCTTTGACTTCCCCTGGGCCTCAGCAGGGCCTCAGCAAGGGTGGTCTCTAGGTCCCTGTAACAGGGAGACTGCTGCAGGAGTGTTTGACACTTAACCTCAGGTGCCTTCTAGATCTAGTAATAGCTTCAGGGCCTCCAATTAAAACAGCTGTTAGTATTTGGAGAAGTTCTATGCCATTTCTCTGAAAGATAACAAAGGTGAATTTGGATCTAAGACTATCTTTCTGTGTGTGTTTGAGCCCCCATGCATATGTTCATGATTTGGCCTATGTATGTTGTCTGTGTGTGTGTGTGTGTGTGTGTGTGTGTGTGTGTGTGTGTGCGCAGGTATTCACACAAGCACTAAAACAGAACATCAAGCATCATTCTCTGTCACTCTTTCTCACTGACCTGAGTTGGGCTCTCACTAGCCCCTAAGCTTGTTAATTTGGCTAGACTGGCTAGCCACTGAGTTCTCAGCGTTCTACCCTCAAATGCTGGGGTTACAGAAGAAGGATCCATGCCAAGCTTTTTGCATGGGTGCCGGGCATTTGAACTCAGGGTTTCGTGCTTGGAGGGCAGCACTTTTAATCACTGAGCAAACCTCCTCGTCCCAGACCAATGGTTTACTGTTTGCACCAGGCCAACATGCAACATAATGGGGCATGTTGGTGTTTTCCTGGGCAATGGGAGTCTGTGTTCAGATGGAAGTCTCTAATGTCAGTTGGAAATATGTGAAAATAAATTTGGAAGCCAGACATGGTACCCCAGCCTTCCTGGTAATTCCAAAAGTGGGCCCAAGCACAGGGCAAACATCCACCCACAAGTAGCCCATGGTGCTATCCATACAGTGAGCACTCTGTAAGCGTGGATCACCCACTCACTGGGATAACAGCGGCAAACCCACATCGCTGAGGACCTTTCCCTTCAGTTTCCAGTGGCCCTTCTTTACTACGTTCTGTGCTCCCAGCCAGACAAGGGTGACAAGGATGGAGGCCGGCTGGCCGGAAGTGCCACCTTCTAGGGCTCTCACGCTGGCACTGTTCTGGCACTGAGAAGGTGGAGTTGGGCTGCTGGGTCCAAATGGTGAGTGCTAGGAGATGCCCTAGGGGAGCAACACAAACTGACCTGAGGTCCAGGTCTTCTCTCCCCACTCCGTACCTGTTCTGTTTTCTTCCTTTGCAGAGAGAGCACACTCTCATACATTAGTGAAACCTGGAAAATGGCATCCAAGTGAGAATATGCAATAGTTAAAATAGCTTTCCACTCCTAGGAGACTCTGCAGGGTACTGTGTTCAGCCGCCACGTACTCCAGGAACAGTCAGAGCAGCGGGAGCACATTCTCGGATGTGAAGAAATGCTTTTCCAGCATCAGCGTAGCTGAGACTGTAGATCAACCGAGTCAGGCACTGCTGATAATTATCTGTGTTGAAGTTTTGTTAAATGTATGCGACTTACGCTCTTTGTGACAAATGTCATTACTTTCAGTTCTCTGCTCCTCACTCATCTGAGGGGTGTGTGTGTGTGTGTGTGTGTGTGTGTGTGTGTGTGTCACATGTAATAAGCTATCCGATGAGCTGTAATACAAATGTACTCACTGAAGATGTTGACTCCATAGAAGCGGCACTGTGACAGAGGTTGAAACATTCACAGCTCGTCTGTGAAAATCTGCATCTGTCACGTAGCAGATGCTGCTGAAGGGAGCTCAGGGCTTGTCTGGAAAAGGGAATGTGCCCTGCAGATAGAGTGACAGCTGATACTGCAGGCTGTGTGCAGGCCCGTTCTGGGTCCCAGCAGATGCGCCATTCTGAGCCTGGGGGATGGATGGCACTAGGCGGGACGCCGCTGTGTGGCTTTTCATTTTCCTTAGCTCTCTTTGAGTTGAGATGCGTCTCCTGGTGCAGTGCCTTCTGGTTCCAGCTCACAGATGTGACCTCTGCCCCCTCGCCCAGATGTTTATCAGCTTCCTGAATTCCTTCTGACTGCTGGTTCTTATCCGCAGTTTCTAAGGTGGTTCTTTGGGGCCTTTCGTCTTGACACTGGCCTGACACATTTACTTGGCACTCCACGGAACTATCATTTGTATGGTTGTTTTGGGTTTGTTTCTGTTTTGTTTGTGGTTATTGTTTTATAGCTATAACCACAGAAACACAAAGATTATGGTGAAGTAAACATGCCAAGTTGCATGACTCACCACGAAATCACCTATGAGTGAGCCTTGATCAGCTCTCACTGAGGCTTGCTGTACTGGCTGGTGCATAGCATTGAAAAAATCATGCCAAACTTGCTCTGTACTGTAACATCTCACATGAACACCGCTGTCAGCTTCTCAGACAACAATACTTACTGCACTGTCATACAAAGGGGGCAGAAACACACCTCTAGAGGGGTTGCTATGGGGATGCTGAAGCTGGTAGGAGCGTCTGCATGTGAGCAGCACCCACCAGACTGTGGGAGAGGGCCCTGCATGTGCTACAAGGCAGCTCTAGAGCGGCCTGCCCCATGGTTTGCAACCTTGGATGCACACTGGAATCACCTAGAACATTTTCATGACTGCCAGCCCTCATCCCGAAGCCTGGCTTGATTGGACTGGAGTCTTGGTGTGTGTGTGCGCTGGCAGCTGTGGAGCCTGGGTGACTAATGGGTCGTCAAGGCTGAGAAGGGCTGGTTGGAGCTGTCTCCCTATTCTGTTTTATTAAATCTCTGTAAATATGGCTCTTTCTTTTCGCCTCACAGGTGTTCTTTGAGGCTTTCCGGTGAAGCCATCACATAGGATTTTCTAGTTAGTATCATCTGTAGCAAGAGGCCAGCTTCTTAGCCAAAGACTGTTTTTCTGGAAAGAATTCAGATACTTTATACAACATCCGACTGGGGACCTTCTGATTCTTAATGGAATCATAGGCAGTCAGCAAGATGAAAAGTGAAAACCAGCCTATAATTATCCTCTGATTAAAAACCAGAGTAGAAAGCTGGGTGTGGTGGTGTAAACCTTTAATCCCAGCACTCGGAGGCAGAGGCAGGTGGATCTCTGAGTTCCAGGCCAGCCTGGTCTATGGAGCGAGTTCCAGGACAGGCACCAAAGCTACACAGAGAAACCCTGCCTTGAAAAACAACAACAATAACAACAACAGGGCGGAAGTGCACGATAGTCTTATTTTCTTGCTATAATTAGTTTCCCTGTGTTAATATTCTGATCCCACCCCTTGGGGCCACCCTGCATCGTCCTGATGAAGGAGCTTCTTCTTCTTTTTTTTTTTTTTTTTTTATTTTTTTTTTTTTTCGAGACAGGGTTTCCCTGTGTAGCTTTGCGCCTTTCCTGGAACTCACTTGGTAGTCCAGGCTGGTCTCGAACTCACAGAGATCTGCCTGCCTCTGCCTCCCAAGTGCTGGGATTAAAGGCGTGCACCACCACGGACCGCCTGGCTTGAAGGAGCTTCTTCTTAAGAAAAAACTCCGCCCCCTCTCTCTTCTCTCCCTCCACTCCCAGGAGGTGTGCACCCCCCCTCTCGATCTTCTTTCCTATCTTCTCTTTGTCTCTCTGTTATAATAAACCATTTCCACGTGGATGTAGCCTCTGGGTTGCGAATATCCACCCGCTGCCCCGCTTCCCTGCTGCCATGCTCACATAGAGTGGGTCACCCGCCAGATCGCAGCTGCATCTGCCCAGCATGCCAGCATGTCAGCATGTTTCCCTGCACACATGGGATACCCTTGGGGCAGCCAGATCCAAAACTCAAGAAATGAGTCCATTCCTGGCTACCCTAGTTAGGAGCTTTTGGAGAATTATGTGGAATGGAGTTTTCTAGCAAAGACCATGAACCAGGAGGACCTGTGGGCACTGAAGCTGCTGGGTCTGTGCAGCCCAAACAGTGGCATGCCCAAGAATCAGTGGAGAGCTTCTCAAACGCAGACTTCCTCATCCTACCCACATGGCTGCTCATCCAGTAGTTTTCCGCCTTAGATACACATCGGAATCCTGACGGCTTGAAAAACACTAGGGCTGGATCCTATTTCCAAAGAACTTGATGGTTTGGTTTGACTGTGTATTAGTCATGTTTACTGTTGCCATGAGTGGTAATTTGAATGAGAAATGTCCCTCACAGGCTCCTGTATCTGAACACTTGGCCCCCATTGACGGCACTGTTTAGGGGAGGTTATGGAACCTTTAGGAGGTGGAGATTTGCTAGAGGAAGTGTACCACTAGGGGCGGCTTAGAGGTTTTTATATCCTTTTTCCACTTCCTGTTCTCTCTCTGTCTCTGTCTCTCTCTCTGCTTCCTGTGTAAGGTTGGGATGAAATCTCTCAGCTTCCTGTTCTATCTCTGTCTCTGTCTCTCCCTGTTTCTCTCTGTCTGTCTCTGCTTCCTGTGTAAGGTTGGGATGAGATTTCTCAGCTTCCTGTTCTCTCTCTGTCTCTGTCTCTCTCTGTTTCTCTCTGTCTCTCTGTTTCTGTCTCTTTCCCTCTCTGCTTCCTGTGTATGGCTGGGATGAGATCTCTCAGCTTCTTGTTCCTGTCCCCATGCCTTCCTTTCCGTTGTGAAACCATAAACCAGGCTAATCTTCAATGAATTGGGTTTGGCCATGGCATTTCATAATCTCTATTCGCTGGCAAAAATTGCCTGGAGAGACTTCAACCTCCAGGAAAAGATCCGCTCCCTCCGCCATGGCCCAGTCCCGAAGCTTGACTTATGACATGATAAACATACAACAAATGTCTGTACAGTAAATGGAAGGAATGAGCAACGACGGAGAATGGGTTCCCCAAGGACCTGAAGAGGATGCTCACAGGCAGCTCACAACAGCAGAAATGTGTGGGCAGGTTTTCTGTTAGCAATCTTGTTTTCAAATAAATGAAAGGGGCGTCCTGCAGAACCAAAGCTGTAGATCTCCACGACACAGGGCATCAACGGGCTATCCGAGAGGGTGCCAGTGAGGATCCGGCACTGATGGTGTATCAGAGGCCTCGAACCAGACCCATGACTCATGGCAATGAACATTTGCAAGTAAAGCTGATTGGACAAAAGTATACACTGTGTGGCACACCGAAGCTTCCATGGAGAGATCTTCGGTTTTGTTTGTTTTCTTTTGGTGGGGGGCGGTTGCAAGGGCAGGGGGTAGATGTGGAGGGACAGGGAGATGAGGGGGGTGGGGGTGCATGATGTGAAGTTCACAAAGAATCAACAAAAAGTTAAAAAAAAAATCCTAAGCTTGTCTGTTATTCCCTCCAGAGTAAGCTGTGTACATTTCTCTCCAAGAGAACATGGAAATTGTGGCCAGGCCTGGTCAATAGAGAGGCCGCAGAGACTCACAGTTTGGCCCACAGACAGTCAAACCTGGGGAGCCTGTGGAGATATAGCACGCACACACTCACACACATACACACAGTCACACAGTAAAACAGGGGAGCCTGTGGAGACATAGCACACAGCACACACACACACACACACACACACACACACACACTCACACAGTCAAACCTGGGGAGCCTGTGGAGACAGAGCACACACCACACATAACACCACACACACACACACACACACACACACACACACACACACTCACACAGTAAAACAGGGGAGCCTGTGGAGACAGCACACACCACACACACACACACACACACACACACACACAGTAAAACAGGGGAGCCTGTGGAGACAGAGCGCACACCACACATAACACACACCACACACACACACACACACACACACACTCATACCACCTAAGCCACTCAGAGCAACAAGAGACAGCCCTGGCTCCCACAGGCTGGGAGAGGCCCGGCTCCTGATAACGATGAGGAGTTAGGACAGCTCACGGAGGAGGACTGTGGATTGTGGGTGCTAAGGTAGTGAGTGCCCCCCACCCACACCACTGTACCCTGCATTGACCTCCTGAAGAAACAATTGCTACAGAAGATGGAACCTTCTCATGCTGTGCAGGCCCTGCAGGCATTTTCTCTTAGTATCTGCTCAGCTGGTCGCTGCTGAGACCAAGCGACATTTGTTTGGCACAGAGGGCAGTGGGACTTCATAACCCTGCATACCCTTTGCAAACTTGCTTGATTTCATAGATGATGGACTGCTAACCTGAGGTTTTTTTTTTTTTTTTTTTTTTTTTTCTTAGAAAAGCATCTGAAAGGCGTGTATGGAACCTAAAGGAGCAGGGGCAGGGAATCAGCTCATCTAGTCGGCCAGGGCACCTGTGGAATCCTTGGGAACTTTGTATTTGGATAAATGACACACAGCACCCATGAATGGGAGAAGCCCTCCACCAGCGGGCACCCGCAAACATTGAGACTGCAGCTAAAAAGTCTGAGCGGAAGTGCCTCGCGCACACTGAAAGGGAAGCCCCTAGAACCTTCAGGTTAGCAGATGAGAATCCCAACGCTGCCGGTCAGGGAGCTCCGGGATGACGACACAGGCTGTTGCCACCGCCGTTGCTTGCCGAGGTGAAACCCCAGGGCTGGAACCACCCTGCGCTCCATGCAGGCACAGGGCTGGGGCTGAGCGCCGAGCTCCTCCCGACTAGCTAACTTTCACAGGCTTGCAGGCACCAGGCAGGCCCAGAGAACTGTCAACAATCCTGCTCAGCCCTGGATCCTGTGTGCTGTATCTACAACCAGTTTACCAGGTAAGATGGCTCCATAGTGATGTGGTCGTTACGCATGTAGCCAGCTGTTTTCTGACTGGACTTAAGGCCCATTCCATACAAGGGAGTTCACATCTGGTCCAAAGCCTGTGGCCGGGAGGTCATATGCTCTAGTTGGGGAGCTACTGGTGTTTTGCTTACTGGGTGCACCTGTCAAATTGCCTTCTAAATATATGCGTATGCCCGTAGATAGGTGTTGCTGTCAGCTCTAGTCAGAGAAGCTTCTTTTATGAAGGGTAGCATGCAAAGACTCGTAAGTCATCAAAGTCCTGAGACCAAGTGATTGTGGATCCCAGGGCTCAGGGCACGGCAGGGAAGAGGGAGTGGAGAGGGTGTGAGCTGGACAAGGGGTGGAGGGCTGCAGAACGCGGTCTTCTAGGCCTGACACGGCTATTGTGTCAGCGGCGGCGGCGGCGGTGTGTGTCTGGAGAGAACTTGCTCATGACTGGGCCCATTAACTCCATCACAGACAGGTGGGGGTAGGGCTCACGAGGTTGTGCTCCAACCCAAGATTTACAGGCAGTTCATAGTTGTGGGGAAGAGAGGTATTTCTATTTTCGTTAGTGGTGTAGCTGTCCATAAGTTGCCCAAGAGTCTGTGTGTAACCCTAACTAAATTCACTGTTTCCCAAGCTAGACTTGAGTGGAATCATTTCTTTGGTCTGTTGTAGGTGCCCCATCTGGGTAACTAGATGTTTGGCTACATGGCTACACACACACACACACACACACACACACCACACAACACACACATACACACATTTGCAAAACATGGGCTCAGCTACAAAGGGACACAGGCTGGTGAGGAACATTTGCAGCCACTGTGTGACGTGAGGATCAGCTTGCACACGGCACTTTGTGTGTGCCGTGGGCTTTCCTGAAGAATCAACACTCCTGTAGCTCGTCTGCTCTTCACAATCACCTGTCGCTGCTGCAGTTGCGGGCCACGTTTCAGTGTGAGGAGGCTGAGGCACTGGGAGGTGACTGTGCCCAGCATCGCAGAGAAGCTAACAGCAGTCAAGAACGGAGAGTGTACGCTCCTCCTGGCTGTGTGCTTTAGGCTGGTCACGGTGAAAACGGACATTTCCCTTGGGCAGGTGAGTTCTAACAGACCTCTGCCCAACCACCCTGACAGAGGTGACGTGAGCCACTGGACGGCTGCTCTGGCTACCTTGGAAAGCTGAGTCACCAGGTACTAATCAGACCTCAGGGCACCCCAAAGCTCCAGGAAGCGGTCTAAACTGTAGTCACGCCTCCCACCAGGCCTTTGATCTAGGCGAACGCTTCCATCCTTTGTGTTGACCTGGAATTAAAGCCAACTTCCATGCTGTATGGAGAGCTGGTGATACCCAGGTCAGAACAGGCATCTGTTTCTCTGGAGCCCCAGGGTTCGGAAACCACAGCTTCCAGTGTGGGCTTGCAGAATCCTCCTCTCCGGAATTCTAGAGTTCCTTGTTGTGCAGGAATGTGACGTCACTGAAAACAGGACAATGTAGGATGCTCCGTGCCTGAAATCCCAGTGTCTGTGAAGCTTTAGGCTAGAGTCTCACCAGTTTAAGGCCAACTTAGGCTACATAGTAATGCCCTATCTCAAAAAAAAAAACCAGATTTTTTTTTTCCCAAAAACGAAGACAAGATTATATAAGAGACTAAGCTGGGTGTGGCGGCGACCCTAGAGCAAGCATGGGCAACTTGACTAATAGGGACTTGCCCAGTAACGTGTATGGCCCGGGGCTTGTTCTTACTCCAATGCTTGACTTAGCATGAGTGCTAATGAAGTCCTGTCAACCTGGTTGTTCCAACAACGCTTCATGTTAGAGGTCTGTGGCAAACTCACACATCTCTGCCAGAGAGCCCTAATCGTGTGGAGCGGGAAACCGATACATGGTTTGCTGGTCACGAGTTGCAGGCAAGCAGCCACAGAGGACCTAGTCACACCAGTTACCAGGCCTTAGCATCCTCTTTACCCCAGGGGCTCATGCTAGCTGAACAGGGAAAGGAGAACCGTATTCGATCATCCCAGGTCATCCCCTAGAAGAGAGACAGTGCCATCAAATATAAGACAAGACTCGAGGACAGGCAGGTGCCAGTAAAAATATAGTGCTCATTTTTGACGGCTGCACTACGTCTTAAGGCGAGTGTCACACATACACAAGACATTAAGAGAGGAACATGTTAGAAAAATAGCAAGGAGACATTTCAGACAGTTACAGTGGAATCTTCCTTGATGCCCAACTCCATCAGCTTCTCTGGGAGCCAAAAGGAAGGTCCCGTGTTCTGCCTAGGCACCTTCCTCCAGACCACAGCAGCACTCTTACTGTGGGTTCAGGTTGGGACCCGAGTTCTAGCCAGTTCGCTGTCCAGCTCCATCCCTACTTAATAAAATCCTTTAGCATATCGGGAGGTCAAAGACGTAATTTGTAATTTAATTCCCCTTATTCAAACGCAAACTTGCTTGAAGTTAAAAACCACGAAACACACACCACACACACACACACACACACACACACACACACACACACACACACACAGACCCCATACATAAAGTATACGTAAATACTCGAGGAAAAGATTCACTGAAACTTAAAAAACACCAAATGCTCATTTGTAATCAAACAGTGGGATTGAGTCCCCATTAAAAAACAGTGTTGGCAACAAGGTCTGGCCACTCTCCATCAGTCCCTGGTCACCCCTGGCCCCACAGCAGGATGGAATGGCTCCATGGATTTAAAGGGCCGGGCCTTCTCACTTTGGGCTCTGTTCCTCATGGACCTTCCCCATCCCCTCACTCTGCACAGGCCGCATTTTAAAATGGCCTCTGTCCCAAGTACGTGGGGCCCAGTGATACACAGGCCAGGGAAAACGAGGCTGCGCGGGGCTTAAGCTCCTCTTACGAGCAGGGTGGACAGAACTGTGGGTTAAGAAGCAGCAATGGAATCGGGCACCCAGAAATGTGGTAGAAGGTGGGTACCAGCGCAGAGGCTGCATGGAATGCTATCAGGACTCTTCAGAAGGCAGGCTCTGGAGTCTGACGGGAACACGGGCCCGTCCAGGAGAGCCGATCACACCAGCAGGCAGCCTCCATGGAGAAAGCTGTCTCCCAGGTAGACTGGGTGCTTACAGATGTTTGAACGTGACTTCTGAGAGGCAAAATGGCCATTTCCACAGCTTTCCCGTTCGCCTTACCAGATGCCAACGAAGCAGGTAAGAGGCAGGTAACATCAGACCCAGGACTTACCACAGGACTTACGTACACTGTGGAAACCAAAGCCGGGGGCCTGGACACAGGGCTCCCCCTCGATTAGTGCGTGGGTTTATTGGGGGAGTATGTGATTTTGCTGCTCTGCAGGGCTTTAGGGAGGACCTAGTCAAACTGTAGTAATACACTGACCAACCAACATGGGTCGGCGATGCAGTGACCACACCACCCCTCCAGAGAAAGAGGTCTTAGGGTCTGCGGCCAAGTCAGAATGGAAACAGGGATGTGCTGGCAGAGGCCCACGCCTCAGGAGGAGACAGAAGAGGAGGTCTAGAACGGGACCAGTTCTGTCTTGTCCTGATTAGCGTGCTCCATTGTCTTTCCCCTGACCTCAGCACTGAAATGGTTTCCTCAAGCTGAGACCCCAGCTGTGCTGACCACCACTTGGAATATATCTAACTTGACACTGGCCAGCACCTCTGGTCCCTCCGGAGCCACCACACAGGTGGAGTACAACTCTCTAACCTGAGGGCCGGCTCGTCAGATTCCAGCCAGTCTGCTTCCAGAAACATCTTCAACGTCTACTGCTGATGAGACAGTGTGTGACACAGTGCGACAGACAATCACAAACCCCTCCGGTTTGCCCAGAAAGCACCAGATGCAGAGCTAGCCAGGGGCAATAGAAGAACACATCTGCATTCCCCTGACCTTTACCCCCAGGCCTCCAAGAACCTGGAATCCTCCCCAGGCCTGGCAGCTCCAGGGGGTTTCCAAATCGAGCCAAGGTGTATCTACAGCTCCACCGAGACATGGATCAAGACAAATGCCAGAGTGTTCTAGTCCTCAGTAATCAGTCCTGGCCCGGGAGCCCAATGCCTGTGCTGAGGATCTGGCCCTCAAATTGGTGATTGGGCCAAAGCATCGCCTGGGAGATGAAAAGTCTGTGAGGGCCACGCCCACGTCTAAATAATGGGGCAGGCTACCAGGGTGGGTTGCTGGTAACTAGCAGGCCGGCCCAAGCCCAGCCCCATCACAGAACCGACTCCTTGGATTCGAGTTCTGGAGCAACGGGCACGGAGCCTGCTGGGTTCTGGTGGGTCACCAGAGGCGACGTCTCCTCCTCAGACTTGCAATTGGGAACAGCTTCCACCTTCACTTCCTGCAGCTCCTGCTCGCCCTTCTTCACTGCCTTCTGGTTCAGGTGGTTGAGGATTCCAGCGCCCAGGGCATCCCCTTCCACATTCACCACCGTGGTAGTCCGGTCCCTGGTAGCAACGGGAAGGAAAAAGGACTGATGTTATACCCAGAGCAGTCAGTGGAGGGCGCTGTCGCAGCAGGCAGATGGCCACAGGGGTAGCTGACTTGTAGGGAGTGAGTGAAGTTTCTGAGTGAATGTGTTTTGTCTGACATGGGCACCGCCTTGTCAAGGACTCCATGTCAGACCCAAGGGGGTGAAAAAGCCTGCCTTCCCCACATGAAGCCTCAGGAGGGACGGCAAAGCCTCCCCCCGGTTCTTGTGAGGATTTTGACAGTGTGTGCAAAAACCGTACACTGTAGTACACGGCATACACACAGAGAGAAAACATATACTATATGCAACACACACACACACACACACACACACACACACACACACACACACACACACGGCCTGGAGACTGTTCTCTTAGAGACTGTTCCTACTGAGGGCAGCTAAGTTTGCCTTCTTTATTCAGCGGTATACCATAAACTCTGCACCCTGTTCAACCGAATCTAACCGACATGCTGAACTTCCTGGGAGCTGTGGCCCCTCCATCCATGACAGTGGTCCAGCCAATCCCAGCCTCGCTGGGCCTGCATGCTTGTCCCTGCTGGACGCGGGTGTGCTATTACAGGGCGGGCACAGCACTAACAGACCTGCTCCGAACTGCTTTTCTCTGAGCAGTATTTACGCCTGGAAAGCGGTGAGACTCTCACTGCAGAAAATATGGGAGACGTTGAAGGTAGCGGACAACTCACTTGTGCATGTTGCACAGCTCTGGGAGTGGATCTGAGCAATGCAACCCAGTCCCCTCCAGCCAGCATCCCACACAGTTCTGAGAACATTGCAAGCATTTGGGAGAAGAGAGCAGGTACGGCCTTGTGTTCAGTTTTTCTTCCCCTCAGTGCTGCGGTACACTAGAACTTCAATGCCACTTCAATCCTTCAGCCAACGGCAGGAACATTCCCCAGTTGTGGACAAGCATATCACAGAAAAAAAAAAAAAAAATAGCACCAGCTTTCCCACAGCCTGCTTAGCACAGGTTAGCTCAACATCTACCCCAGTCACTGGCGCTCAGAAAAGGTCCTGTAGCCATTTTGAAGACAGAAAAATGGTGGTCTTCCCCAAAGGCACTGGAGGACTGAAGTCCCGACCTTGAGTGGCTTGGGCGCCCAAAGGCCCCTGCTGGGCATCCAGCAGGGTGCGATTTCCCTTCTCAGCTGAGCACCTCGGAGTTACATTCTCCAGGCACAGGAGGCAGCCGGAAGGACAAGACAGATGATCCCTGCCATTGCTCTGGTCCTGGCCAGCCCAGGGATGGAGCTTCCTCTGATGAGGTGTCTGGAAGACAGGCGTCTCTATGGGACGCTTCACCCCATTTCCACGAAGAGCCCTCAGAATTCCACACAGCTATTTTAAGTTGGAAAGACTACCGTTTCCAAGTCCCGCCGCAGTGCCAGGCACCTGAAGTGAGCTCCTCTGAGCCCGGCTGTGAGCAGCCCAGCAGGACTGTCCTCCTCACTAATGTTCACAGAAAGCTGTCCCGCCTGCCCCACGCCCTGTGCACGGCACATATGCGGACTCGTGTAGTCCTCACCATGACTGGCGTGGCTTCTACAAGAGCAGATGCGTGGGAGGGCCGGGCTCAAAGCCTCCCTGGCTCACCCATGGGCTCTTCTCTTTCAGGATCACTGCCTCTGTCAACTTTCCTACAGAACAGTAGACTTACACCTGCAAAGGGTATCCCAAGGCTCAAACAATATCCAGACACTCTTGTGTTCTAAGGATCCCCAGGGACAGCAGCCTGATCATACGCTCACCGAAGGTCTCCTGAGTCCAAGCACAAGGTGTTTGCATGCTCTCCTTGCACAGCAAGCATTCCTTGGGTATTTGCAGGCCAGGGCCAAGCACTGCTCCAGTCACTTATTACTCCACCCTGCCGTCACCTGCACAGCCCCTCACACCTACTGAGTATTACAAGTTCTGGATGGTCGCGTCTCCGGCCATTCATGGATGTTCACAGGCTCTTGCCTGTTACACTGTTGACGACTTCTTCTTCTTCTTCTTCTTCTTCTTCTTCTTCTTCTTCTTCTTCCTTTCTTCTCCTCCTCCTCCTCCTCCTCCTCCTCCTCCTCTCCCCTCCTCCTCTCCTCCCTCCTCCTCTTCCTCCTCCTCCTCCTCCTTCTCCGACAGGGTTTCTCTGTGTAGCCTTGGAGCCTGTCCTGTCCATCTGCCTCTCCCTCCCAAGCACTGGGATTAAAGGCGTGCGCCGCCCCTGCCGGCCCCGCCGCCGCCGCCGCCGCCGCCGCCGCCGCCGCCACCTCCCAGCAACGGTTGACTTCTTATAGTTCTAAATCTGGTTTTGCCAGCTTAACTATAGACTCCTTCCAAAGCAAGGGTTTTAAGTTTCCCTGCATACTCCAGGCCTAGTGGAGCATTAAGTTCCCAGGGGCCTCAATAGACTTTCTTTATTCCAGGATCCTTGGTATCAGCTACTTACACGATCCAGTCCACAGCCAGGATCAGAGAGAGGTAATCTGTGGACAATCCAATGGCCTCTAGGATAATGGCAATGGTGAGGACCCCTCCAGCGGGCACACCTGCTGCTCCAACACTGGACGCCGTGGCAGTCACTCTAGGGTACAGCAAAGCAAAGTCAGCCATGAACACAGATCAGAGAGGGGACCAGAGAATCACACAGCATTGCAGCCAGGACTTGTAAAAAACAACCACACACCTCAGTGGTTCTCAACCTTCCTAATGCTGCAGTCCTTTAATGCAGTTCCTCGTGTTGTGGTGACCCCCAACCATAAAATTATTTTTGTTACTACTTCATAACTGTAATTATGCTACTGCCATGAATCATAATGTATGATATCTGATATGCAGAATATTGGATCAGTGACTCCTGTGAAAGGTGCTGTGGGATAATGCTTTTGTACACTGTGCTGTGGGATGATGCTTTTGTACACTGTGCTGTGGGATGATGCTTTTGTACACTGGTTTAATAAAATGCTGATTGGCCAGTAGCCAGGCAGAAAGTATAGGTGGGATAAGCAGACAAGGAGAATTCTGGGAAGAGGAAGGCTGAGTGAGGAGACGCCAGCCTGCCATCCAGGAAGCAGCATGTAATGGCACACAGGTAAACCCACAGAACATGTGGTGACATACAGATTAACAGAAATGGGCTGAGTAAGTGTAAGAGCTAGTCAGTGGTAGGCCTGAACCAATGGCCTAGCAGTTTTAATTAATATAAGCCTCTGTGTGTTTACTTGGGTCTGAGTGACTGCAGACCGGGTGGGCACAGGAAAACTAGCTACAGAAAGGGTCATTTGTGACCCACAGGTTGAGAACCACTGCTCTGGGAGTTTGAGAGATGATGCATTCTCCAAGTACCCTCAGACTTCACATCTTCAGGTTCTGTGTTCACAAATTAAACCAACCACAGATCAAAAACAGTGAAAACAAACTGTCACTACTTAACATCTGTAGATCATTTTCTTAACGAAACAGTATAACAATCACACAGCACTTACGTCATATTAAGTATATAAGTAATCTAGAAACGATTTAAAGTAACGAGGAAAATATGTGCAAATTATATACAAGACACTACTGATATGGTTTGACTCTGAAATGTTCCCTACAGGTGCATGTTTTAACACCTGTTTCCCAGCTGGTGGCTGTACTTTGAAGGCTGTGGAGTCTTTGGGAGATGGGGCTTGGCTATCCAAAGTAGTTCACTAGGGAAGGCCCTTGAAGGTTATACCTGCCCCGTTTCCTGACCTACATCCTTCCTGTCTGTCACCATGGAAACAAGACATCATCTTTCTCTACCATGATGGACTAAAATCCCTCTAAACCATGATCCCAACAAACCTTTCACCTTCTAAGTTATTTCTGACAAATATTTGCTCATGGCAATGCAAAAACTAACTACTGCAACTACCCACCATCTGCAGGGAAAAGGAGGTCCTGTGACCAATGCTCCTGTGACAGATGATCTGGATTGTCAGTTTGCTTGAATTGGGAAACACCTAGGGCCTTAGTGAGACACACTTCTGGGTATGTTTGTGGGGACATTTCCAGAAATGGTTAACTGGGTTGGGAAGACTCATCCTAAAGTTGGGGAGCACCATCCACAGGCTGGAGTCCCTAACTGCATAAAAAAGGAAAAGGAGAATAGCAGCTGAATGCCGGCACACATCTCTCCCTGCACCCTGATCCACCCAGATGTGAGCAAACAGTCTTACCCTCACGCTTCCATACCTTTCCCACAACGGACTGTGTCCTCTCAAACCGTAAGACAAAATACAGCTTTCTGCCCTCACACAGCTTCCTGTCAGGTAATCCGTCCCAGTAGTAAGAAAACTAATACATCCCCAGGACACTGAGGGATGACGGTGACAAATTCTCACTGTCTTCCAAAGGAGACACTGAATGATGGGGAAACCTTTTCCAAAGGAAATCAGAAAACAACAAACTAACTAACGAAAAACAAAAAATCCAGAGCTTTAAGCCAGGCCTGGAGTCGTAGGGAAGAACAAGAGGCTCACAGGATGGTGAAGATCTGTCCCGCATTTAGGTCGACGTTGTTGAGCTGAGCGATGAACACCGCCGCGACACACTGGAAGATGGCGGCTCCATCCATGTTCACGGTGGCCCCGATGGGGAGGATGAACCTGCTGATCCTCTTGTCCACGCCATTGTTTTCTTCGATGCACTTTATCATAGATGGAAGCGTTGCCGAGCTAGGGGTGAACCAAACAACCAGACATGCATACAGTCCTTCCCAGCCAGGCGGACACCACTTACTCGGACCCCGGAACGGATCACGAGCAGCACCCTAGCACGTTTCTGGCCCTCTTCCCTTGAAATACGGCAGCCCTCTTTCAAAGTTTCTAGGGTAACACACGGCGTTATCAAGCCCCACGGGATTCAGACAGGATTTCCAGGGCCCACTTAATCCATTATTCATGCAGATTCAGCCCAGAGCCACATCCGTGGCCCAGTACACAGTGTTCCCGCGAGGACCAGTCTGTTCACCTGGCTCCGCACCCGGGTGGTAGTTCCCAGCTCACTCACCTGGAACAGGTGGCAAAAGCCGTCGCAAATGGTGTGAGGAGGCCCAGGAGGAACCTGTAAGGGTTTTTTCGTGTAAAAGCGAAGTAGACAAGAGGCAGGACAATTCCTCCGTGAATAACGTGGCCCAGGATAGACGCGAAGATGTATTTCCCGAGGCTGGTCACCAGCATGATGATGTCCTTCATTTCCACAATCTTGCTTCCAATCAGGAATGTGATGCCTATAGGTACGTACCTAGGTTATAAGCACAGATACTCATCAGAGAGGCGCAGGGGGTGGTGGTGGGGTGGGTGGTAGTGGTGGGGTGGGGGTGGGGGCAGGAGATGCCGGGCCTCCCAAAACAGGAACTTTCAACTGGGCTGTTGTCATCTCTGCATAGAGTTACTCTAAAACAGAAAAAGATGGGCTACGCCCCCCCTTTTTTTTAATAAACAGGTTGTGTGACCGTGCAGTGAAGACAGTCATTCCAGGGTGAGTACATCTGCACACATAGACTGCTTCCCTTCGATAAACACTTACTTTCTTTCATTCTTTTCTCCTCTCTGTCCCCTTTCCTTCCCTTCAGACAAGGTCTCACCACATAGTCTAGGTTAGCCCGGAGCTTGAAATCCTCCTGCTTCAATCTCCTGCTCTACATACGTTCCTAAGCGACGGATTGCTACCAACTTCATGGCAAGTAAAGGCCTTGAGACTATAAACTTGACTTCTGGCTTTGCTCAGACCTGTCCTGAGAACTCAGAAAGACAAAAATTCCACAGAAATGCTGTGATACAAAATGGAACATAGCCCAGGGCTTCTGTGAAGTTTTACATTCTTTTTGGTTTGGAAGACACGATCCCGTGGGAAGAAATCATTAACAATGATGTTCTGGGAACATGGCCAAAACAGGGAGGGCTTTTTTTTTTTTTTTTTTTTTTTTTTGGTGAGAAAAGGAATAAACTGTAGAAAGTACAAAGAACAAAAGTCAGTTCTGTAAGTTTAATACCAATTCAGTAACAGTTCTACGGTCGTTTTAATTATAAATTTTAATTTATGCTTAATAATGCCTGCTAGTTCAGATTTCAAGAGGCATAAAGGGGTGAGTGGTGGAAAGTCGTCCCGTGTGGCTGGCCTCTTGAGTTCTCTTTCTAGAGACATTCTACACGGTGTTAGGACATTTCAGTCTCATCTTCGACAAGAATACATCCCCTCTAGACTAGAACGCTGCTCCTTAGCACCACACTCAAGCCGGATCTCTCCTCAGAGAAGCGCTCCACTTCCTGTCTACCTAGAGGTGCTGGGATGCACTGAAATCTGAATTTACTTATTTTACACTCCACATTACACTGCCAAGATATTTTCATATCAGTATTTAGAAAGCTACCTTTTTTTGTGATGAAATACACATAAAAATGAGCACTTAGATCATCTTTAGAGTTGATTGTCACTAAGTACATCCAAATTGTCCGGCAGCCACCACCGCCACCCAGACCAAGAGTGAAGCTCTGTTCTCACCGAAGTGTGGTTCCCACGCCCTCCGCCCCGGCCAGCCTCTGGCACACAAAAGCAGAACACACATTTTGTCCTTCTTGACCTGTTTCGTTAGCCCAATGCCTTTAAGGCTCCTCCATGTTGTAGTGTATATCAGAATATCATTTTTATAACACTCCATTTTGTATATTCCACATTTTGTTTATCCACTGCCTACTATTGATAGACATTTGGGTTGTTTCTAATTTTCACTACACTTTTTTTTTTTTTTCCCAAAGGAGGCTGAGTTTGAGACAGGATCACATTTAGTCAAGGCTGTCCTTGAACTCTGGATCCTCTTACCTCCACCTGTCATGGGCTGGTAGTACACGTGTGTCTAGCTTACAGCCTTGTCTTTAGTATTTCCTCAGAATGGAAGTGTCCTGATTTCTTCCTACGTTCTCATCTTTGGAAACACTGTCTGTGCCCATCCGCCGTGTTCTCTAGGTGAAGACACCAAGCAGGGCCTCTGCTGATTTGGAGGTGTGCACATTTTAAACATCAGCAAATGGTTGTTTTCTGACTGTCTGTGCCAATTCCCAACCCCAGTGACAGTCCAGAGGGAAGCCGTCCACCCTGCTCCCGCACCAGTGGCCACCCAGGGGACATTTCTCTCTTAGGGGATGTCTGGAGATGTCAGGAAGACAGATTTTTTGTCACAACTTTGAAGGCCAGACCTAGAGGTCAAAAGGACCAGGGTTAAGGACCCTGTTCTCATTCTCACCACCTCCCGACAAAGCCAGCTTGCTGTTACTTTGATTTTCAACCCGGGCAGGCCCTCCTTAGAATGCTGACTGCTCCTGCTGGCTCTCCTCTCTGTGAACTGCCCGCTTCCATGCCCGTGCTTTCTCTAACAGTTTAAACACGCTGTTTTCACTAGTAAGGACACTTGAGTGGGATGTGGAAAAACAGGTCTGCCAGTACTTGGGAGATTCAAACATGGGGACTGGGAGTTCTAGATCATCCTTGGCTGCATAGCAAGTTCAAGGCCAGCCTGGGCTCCGCTAGACCCTACCTCAAAAACAAACAAACAAACAAACAGCAGACCCCAGTTCTCCCCCCAGAACGACAGTCAAGCGAAGCGGCATGTTTGCAGAGAGCTGGGCTACATGATTTTTATACTGAGCAAGAGAAATACCACTGATGGGATCTGTATTTGTTTTAGTTTCAAATTTTTGTCAGTTTCAAATTTCTCCTCAAACTAGTCCAGTTGGGACCTACGTCATCAGAGAGGGGAAAGTGCTGGATTATTAGTGGTCGACAACAAGAAATACTTTGTAATTATTTTGTATTGAAATTGAAAGCATAAACAAGTTTTTCACAACTAATGGATGGGGTCTAAGATCCAGAGGTCTGCTTGGGGGATGTGTTAGCTTGTTTTTAATGTCAGCTTGTCACAGGCTAGCTAAGTCACTTGGGAGAAGGGAACATTAACTGAGACAATGCCCCCCCCACGCCATTGGCCTGTGGTATAGTGCATTATCTTGACTGATGATTGGTGGAGGAGGGCCCAGATGATCTTAGGCAGTTGGTCTTGGGTACTGTAAGAAAGCAGGCTGAGCAAGCCATGAGGACAAGCCGGTAAGCAACACTCCATGGCCTCTGCATCAGCTCCTGCCCCAGGTTCCTGCCCTGCTGGAGTTCCTGCCCTGACTTCCTTCCATGAGGACTGGGATGTGAAGCTGTAAGCTAAAATAAACCCTTTCCTCCCCAAGATGTTTATGGTCATGGTGTTTAAAGCAGATGAAATGACAGGAAAAGCTTTGAAGACATGAGGTCTGGGACTGGCCTGATTTCAGGGAAGTTGCTTTGAAGGAAGCCAAGAATCAAGCTAGTGATTTTTATTGAGCAATCATCCTTCCATTAACATCACACAAAGAAGCTCTTACAAATTAAAAGCTTTCATAAATGAGCATTTTAAGTTTTACCTAAGCAGGGTGAGATGAGTTTCTCCTCTTTACTGTAAAAGGTCACACCGACAAGCCTCCTTGAATCTTAAAGTTTATCATTTGAAGATAAGAGAAACTTCTTTTATGCAGCAGACTGCAAACAGGACATGGAGAACACATGTGTCCACATGGGAACCCATGCATGGATGGTGGTGATAGGAGTCAAGGAGTCTGTGGACACCACACAGGAACTGTGTGCACACCAGCTCTCTAGGAGTCAAGGAGTCTGTGGACACCACACAGGAACTGTGTGCACACCAGCTCTCTAGGAGTCAAGGAGTCGGTGTGGACACCACACAGGAACTATGTGCACACCAGCTCTCTAGGAGTCAAGGAGTCAGTGTGGACACCACACAGGAACTGTGTGCACACCAGCTCTCTAGGAGTCAAGGAGTCTGTGGACACCACACAGGAACTGTGTGCACCACACAGAACTATGTTCTCTAGGAGATCCAGACCAGATGATTGCACCAGCATCACTTTTTGAAATACTGAAAACATCATCATCATCATGGTGTGTGTGTGTGTGTGTGTGTGTGTGTGTGTGTTTGTATGTGTGTGTGTGTGTGTGTGTAATGTCTGGGTACATATGAAGGTGGAAGACAACTTTTAGGTATCTGTTTGCTCCTCCCACTGTGGGTTCCAGAGATCAAACCAGGGTTTTCAGGTTTACTCTTACCCACTGAGCCATCTAACTGGTCCAACCATCACCTCGTGTACCATGGCGGGCCTATATTTCATTAACTGCATACCCGGCATGAGGCCAGGTCTCCCACAGGGTAACCTAGAGTATTGAAATCTTTCCTAGATGTGAGGGGGACAGAGGAAGGAGATGGCATGGTGGCACTCACCACATAATCCAGGACACCAGCACCATCGTTGCCTCATTGAAGGAATTGAAGAATCGGATGAGCTCTTCTCCCTCGGGGCCTAGCTTCTTTAGAGCCACCCCTAACACCAGGGCAAAAAGGACCAGTCCTAAGATATTCATCCCTTCAATGTCGGTGACGATGGGGACCTGACGATCAGAAGACAGAGACTCAAGTCAACAACAGAGGGGTAACGAGCGTGTGTCTGCTTGGTGTCTGATGCATTGTGTGTAGAACAATCAAACACTCCCATTTCCTTTAACTTTAGTGAATCAAAAACAGAGCAGCAGAAAACAGCAGGAGATAGAGTTGGGGGACACACAAAGTCAACCGAAAAAAATGTTTACCTATTAGCCAGGAGCGAAAGCTCACACCTGGAATCATAGTACTCGGGAGACATGGAAGGAGGATCAATGGAGTTTTGAGGCTAGCCTGGGCTATAAAGTAAAATCTTGTTCTCAAAAATAAAAACCAAAACCAAAATAAAACCCCAAAACCAAAATAAAACAAAAGAAACAAAGAAAATCTGGCTGTAAGGAAGTTCCTTCAGAGACCCAAGGACTGTAACCGTCAACTCCTAAATGTCAGCACATCTGCTGATTGGCTTATACTGACCTCCTGGCTGCCAAGTCTCAGGAGATTTTTAGGACTCACACGGCTTTCCCCAGAGGATCTTCGCTAAACACTGACTAGATTGAAGACGTGTAGACATAACGGAGCCTTTGTATCTCCAACAACGCTGAGACCCACTGCTGCGGCAGGGAGTAGACAAGCATTTCATCCCACCAAAACACCAGAGCCTGGCAGGATGGTGCTGGAACCTAGCACTTAGGAGGCCAGGGCAGCAGGATTCTAAGTTCAAGGCCATTCACTGAGACCCCAACTCAAAACCAAACAAACAAACACAAATGGACTGGAAAGATGGCGCGGAGGTTAAGATCATTTGCTGTTTGTGCAGAGGATTAGAGTTCAGTTCCCAGTATCTACAGCTCACAAGGACATGTAACTCCAGAGGATCCAATACCCTCTTCTGGCCTCCACAGATGGCTGTTCTCAGGCATAAAACCCTCACACAGACACATCTACATGCACATAATAACTAGAACTAAAATAACTCTTTAAAAAAACAACAAGAAAAAAAAAAGAAAAACACACCAAAAAGTGATGAATAAAGGAGCAAAAGTGAAAAACAAAGAAATCGAAAAACAAAAAAAACAAAAACAAAAACAAAAAAAAAAGTGGTGATATAACTTAAAAGCTCAGATATCAGTTCCAGTTCTGGGAACAACTGCCTCTCTGAACCTCAGGTCCGTCATGTACAAGACAAGCATCAGACTAAGTAGTTCTCAACTGCTGGTTTTTTTTTTTTTTTTAATTACATTTATTTGCCAGGCAGTGGTGGCACAAACCTTTAATCCCAGCACTCAGGAGACAGAGGCAGTTGGATCTCTGTAAGTTCGAGGCCAGCCTGGTCTACAGAGTGAGTTCTAGGACAGCCAGGACTGTTACACAGAGAAACCCTGTCTTGGAAAACAAAAACAAAAGCAATTCAAATGTATTCATTTATTATATGCACGATTGTGTGTGCACACACATGGCACAGCACCTGTGTGTCTAGGCACAGTGGGTCCCACAGATCAAATTTGGGTCATCAGAACCTGGCAGCAACTGACTTAACCCACGGGTTCATCTCATCTGTCCCTCGATTATTTTTTAATAGAACTTTTCCTGTAAGGAAAGGCTGGTAGAGTCGTGAGCCCTTCAGCCCATGTAGGAAAAGGTGTGTGAGCTGGGTGGAGGGCTGGGTCACTCCTCTTTCCTGTGACAGCCCAGGGCAGTAAGGAAATTACTGGGCTACACAGTTCCCAGATCCCTTATCCCTGCTAGCTCTGTCACAGAAGCGAGGCGGTGGCTCAGCATCTGGTACACAGACACCTAAATTTTCCATAAATATACTTTCAATAGATTTCACTAATTCCCAGGTTAACTGGACACATCTGAGTGAAAGGCGACTCACATGAAGCTTGTCAATGACCAAGAATGCAAACATGTCGTAAGGATGGACAGGAGGTGGCTGTGTCGTCACCTTCTAATTTTTCATTAAGAAACATCTCAAATCTACTAGTAATGCTGAAGGACAGGAAGACACTCATCATACACTGTTTATACTATATATATATAATACACACACACACACACACACACACACACACACACACACACACACACACACACACTTACCAGGGACATTTCTAGCAGTGGTACTAGGTGAGGAAGCCCGCTGTGGAGCCTTAGCTGAGTGAGTTTAGGTGAATTACTTAATCTCTCTGTGTATCAGTTCTCTACCTACAAAATAATAAAAAACAACAGCTGATATGCAGCTGTTGGGAAGTATATGTGTGAAGTACTCAGGCTATTTCTGGAAAATCAAAACTAGTAATTGTTTGGTTTGGGGGGGGGGGATAGGGTCTCTTGCAGCCAAGGCTGGTCTTGCACTTATGTAGCTAAAGATGGCCTTAACTGATCCAGCCGCTTCCACATCCTGGGCATCAGAATCACAGGCATGCGCCACCACGCCTGGCTTTAGGTGGGTCTGGGGATAGAACCCAGGGCTTGGGCATGTAAGGCAATTCTACCAATGCCGCTATATCCCCGGAAGTTGTTTGTCTGTTTGGTTTGGTTTTTGGAGGAAAGGTTTATTTTGGTTTACAGTTTCAGATATTTTAGGTTCGCCATGACAGGGAGCATATAGTAAAGGGAGGCATTTTTAAATTTCGTGATACAGAGTCTCACTGTATAGCCAGAGCAGGCCTGGAACTCACAATTTTACCGCCTCCGCCTCTCAAGTGATGAGACTACCACTCTTATTATTTTAATGGATATTGCCTTAGAGATCATCCTGGAGTATGTTCTTACAATGGCATTGTAATACCATAGATTTCTGAGTACTGCTGTTTTATCCTGGACTTGGCCTATTAAAGAACTATAGAAAAAGATTTTGAATGGCAGTGCCATCTCTACTGCTGGCTTTGGTAGTCTGTGGAGAAGCCAACACTACCAGGACCTATGGGCTGCCTGGCAAGCACCCGTTACTGACCTGAGAGTACCAACTCATTCTCTGGTCCATGTCCAGCGCCCTAGCCGGGACTGACAGGAGAATCAGTACAACCAGGGAATTCATCTATTGCCAAATGCTGGTTTCAGAAGGCCTGTCAGTCCAAGATGTGGTATTTGAGATCAGGTAATTCCAGCTAAGGAACGGACTTTCTGGCCTGCCAGAGCAACCAATGAGATGAGTCTTTTTGGGGGGGGGGGGGGGTGGAGGAAGCTGGCGGCAGGTGGTGTGAAGCATGCTGGGATTGACAGGGTCAGGAAAGCCTAGACACAATCAGCCACAGCCAGGGCTGCACCCCAAGTAGTGTTATGTCTTTCCATAGTCTGTTCCCATTACCTGCATCATTCTCTCTCCAGATTGTCTTCTATCTCCCCCGTCGGCTCTATGGAAAGGACTCCCTGCCCACCGAGGCTAATCACCATCTAGCACATGCATGTACTTTCTCTGCCTGTTTACATACTCTGTTTCTATTTTCTCCTAAGCGGATGCATTTGTTCTATGGTCCCTTTCATCAGAATGAGCTCTACCAGGGCAGGGCTTTGTTGAGGGTGAGCACCACCTGAGTCTGGCACTCAGCAGCTGCCAAATGTCACTGTTTACTGAATTAATGACTCAATCAATAAAAGGCTAGGTTTGCACCCATGGCAAGTTATCACAGGAGATCAAAGCAGGCGTGGCAGAGAGCCACAGGTGAGGCCTGCAGCCTCCTGGGTGTCCTTAGGTTCCTGGTTAATTCCACCAGCAGCATCCCACCCTTGAGGACAAGACTTACGCTACCTGTGTCTTTAAAAAAGAAGCCCGGAACTGACAAGGCCACATAGCTCCTCTGCTAAAGAGCTGACATTCTTCGAATTTACCATGAGAACAGGGGGACATCAGCCGGGGGATACTCATGGGTCGCTGGCACTTCCATCGGGGAAGCCAGAGCAGCCAGGGATGCCATGTTTGACAGAACTTGAAGGTATCCAGGTGATGCTCTAGTCACCTGCACTGCCCGAGGCTCCGAGAGTCCCGATGAGCCTTAGCAAACCCCTTCCAGCCATTTGCAAAGGGGACCAGGCTGTCCGGAGGGTCAAGTGACACACCCAAGGAGAATGTTGACTCTGGTGCTTTGTTTTGAGACAAGATCTCACTATGTAGTCCTGGCTGGCCTGGAACTTAATCTGTAGACCAGGTTGGCCTCGAACTCAGAGATCCACCTGCCTCTGTCTCCCAAGTGCTAAATTAAAGGTGTGTACCACCACACCTGACTTGACTGTTTTATATACACAAAGAACCTGAACTTTCCAAAGATACCGAGTTGATGTAAAGTCAAGAGAAACACTATTTTGTTTTAACTTTACCAAGTGTCATTTACCATTTTAGAAAGTGTGTTGACCAGACAAAGCACTAAAATCCAAATCACTGGTACAACATGTCAACCTGCAGACGCAGCCACAGCATTCTGGGTTACTATACATATGACAGATGTGAAAGTATTTACCTAGCAGTCTTTTTTTCAAAATATGCAAAAAAAAGGACTAACAATATATATTAGGTTGGATTCTGCCTTACTGCTTTTGTTGATTACTTTTGTTATTCCGAGACGGGCATTTCAACTCTGCATCTCAGGCTGACTTGAAACTCCTGTCTCAGCCTCCTTAGTGCTGAGATTGTAGGAGTCTACAGCAGCAGACTTTATTATATTCACAGAGACGGGGCTTCACTGTGCTGTGCTGCCTGCCCTGCGCCCTTGGTTCAAGTGATCCTCTTGCCTCGGCTCCTCAAGTAGCTGGAACTATAGGCACATGCCACCATGCTTATTTGCTTGTTTGTTTGTTTTTCGAGACAGAGTTTCACTGTGTAGCTTTGCGCCTTTCCTGGAACTCACTCTGTAGACCAGGCTGGTCTCAAACTCACAGAGATCCGCCTGCCTCTGCCTCCCAAGAGCTGGGATTAAAGGCGTGCGCCATCACTGCCTGGCTCACCATGCATTTTTTAAAAAATGATTACTACTTAATCTTACTTTTGAGATAGAGTCTTCCTGTATAGCCTAGGCTATCCTAGAGCTCACAGTGATTCTCTTGCTTCAGCCTCAAAAGTGCTGGGATTACAACAGTACCCTATCAGTACCAGACCTCACTGGTTTTTAAATTCATATTTATTAATTCCAAGTCGATGGAAACATACGAAAACTTGGTTATAGCTTCTATAATTGTCCATTAATGTGGTAAAATATGCATTGGGTTATTATATGTCATTTTTATTTCTTTTTTTTTTATTGTGTTAGTTTTTTTTTTTTTTTTCAAGTTCTATGTGTATTCTGAGTCACCTTCCCATTGCATTAGGAGAGAAGGAGTTATGAAGTAGCTTACAGACCTCTGAAGATTCCCATGCTCCAGACTCTGGCTTTTGGCCATTGTGAGAAGGAGCCAACCTAACCTGGAGGCTTTTAACATTCCATTCAGAAGCCCCAATCTCCAACCACAGTAAGTGAAAGACACATTGTGGACATGCTTTATCAAGGCAGCTGGATTGCTTTCCACACACTTTTGTGATCTTCTGGAGAACCTTACCTTCTCGTAGGTCACGTTCCCGGAGCTGGTGTTATGGCTCACCATCGTGTAACTGGTTGCAGACTGATAAAAAGGAAGAAACCCATCATCAGTGAGCAGGTCTAAGGACCCACCCAGAGGCACTGAGGCAGGGAGGCCTCCATCTACTGCTGCTGTTCAGTGAGTGTGCTGGGCAGGCTGCACTTGGCTGGCCTGACACTGACCTCTGAAACCTGCATAAAAGTTACGTTAACACCAAGGCAGCAAAGCCCTTCCAGAAATTTTTGGGTTATTTAGGAACCCAACAATTTCCACCTGTTCCTTGGGCAAAAGGTTAGAGAAGATGTACACCGTTTCCTGCTGATAGTTTGGTACTCCAACAGCTCATGCTTCAGATTATTTGAAGAAGTTTGGTACCAATTCCAGAAAGTCAAAATCCATCACATTTTCCCCCCATTCATCTATTTATGCTCCACTGCGTTCCAGAATGACTCGTGTGGCTGCTCTCCTGGCATGCTTCTAATATGGCTTGAGCTGTGATCTCTAGAGGAGGAGACTCAAGGCAAGGCAGTGTCTGCTGGCCAAGTCTCCTGGCCCTTGTCCTACTGCTGGTTGACTAGACACACCTTTGCACGGTGCGCGCCGCATCTCTGTCCCTGCTGCCGAGTGGGTTCTGCTGGAGCCACCGAGGTCGTGTGGCCCCAGACCTGTCAGGGGTCCATACAGTACAGACCTGAGTGCCTGCCGACTTATGCCCCTGTTTGATGAGCTTCAACTCCTCTCAACCTTATCAGAGTTCCAGAGAGGCAGCTCCAGTCAGCTGTGCCATGATCGGGGTGGCACGAAACCAAGCCCACCTCACCCCTTTTGTGACAAGCACAAAAAGCTCTATGTAACTATTTTTTCTCTACCTCATATTATATATACAAGGCACTCCTGTGCTTACATGCAGGTTAAAAATGCAAAATAGGTAGTTTTTTTTCCTATGTAAAAAATATGCAAAACAAAAACTGTTGTAAGAAAGTTTTTTTTTTTTTTCTCATAAAAAGCAATCACACGCCTAGACCTGTCTACTCATGTTCTGTGTGAAGAGTGGCTGGGGGGACTTCTTCTCCACATTGCTTAAAAAGGGGGAAAATCTCTAACCAACCTGAATACCCATCAACAGGGCACAGTTGGAAGAAAAGTGTGCTACATTCTTACAGCCACCAACTTCTAGGTGAAAGGAAATTTACCCACATGGGAAAATGTTTGTAATATGCCGCCACAGAAAAAGCAGGTCATAAAGCATATCTGTATATGTCTACATGGGAGCAATACATTTGCATAATCATGTTTAAAAACTGTGCATTCCCAGGGGCTAGAGAAATGGCCAGAGCACTGGCTGTTCTTCCAGAGGCTCCAGATTCAGTTCCCAGCATCCAAACGGCAACTCACAACCATCTGTAACTCTAGGGGATCCAATGCCCTCTTCTGGCCTGCCAAGGGCACCAGGCATGCATGTAGTACACAGATACACATGCAGAAGAACGCATAGAATAAAATAAATAAATAAATAAATAAATACTGTCTGTACATTTACAGAAAAAAGAACACATCGGAAGGAAGCACACCAAAATGTTGATGAGAGGTAATTCTATGGAGTAACATGGGAAGATTTTCCCCCACTTTTTTTTTTTTGGAACATGTACATCCAAACGAAAGTATTATTTCTAATAATAATTCTACAATGTTTGAGACATTCTCCAAACAATGGTTTGAGGGTGCTTTCTAAATGCTGTAGGAAGATTTGGGAGGCCCCTTTCTACATTTTAGAGTTTTGTCATTTTTTTTTTTTAATTTTGTTCCAAGTATCCATCTATAAAAACTGACTCTAATGTTTGTTTATAACATGATCCCTCTGGGTTGCCCTGGAATGTCTATGAAGAGGTTCCTCTGGCCTCCCCGCTCACCCTCATGGTCCCCCCCCCATCTCTCTTATTCTCACTATTAATGACCTTGTCTCCAGGTTTCCCAGGGAAGCCTCTCCTCCTTCATGGCCACACCCTTTGGCTCTAACACATATTGTACTTTTTTTTTTTGTATTATGCTCTCCTCACTTCGAGGCCTGATCCTGATTTCAGGACCATTTCTCCTAACAAGCCTCATTCCTGAAGGGATTTGGGGATGGACTACACTAGGATCTGTCCTCACTGTCTGTTATCAAACTCTGGGGCACTGATTCACACGGTTCTCCAGTTCAAGTCTCATGTGTTTGGAAAGCATCAAACCTTACCGTAGAGAATGCGGCAACCACAAGATTGGAAGGAAACAGGTTCCTGTTGGAAAAGAAAGTATTTTGTCAGAATTGGCTTGTAAGTTTGTTTGTTTGTTTGTTTTGTTTTGTTCAGTACTGAGGTTTGATAACCCGGGGTTCTGCATATAGTAGCCAAGCGTGCTATCATTGCGATATACCCCCAGCTCGTTCTTTAAAAATTCATAGTATCTCTATGGAGCAGATATGATGTTGAACTTCTATGAATCACAAGCTTGGGTTTTTGTTGTTTTAAGATTTCCTTTTATGCCACGGCGGTGGTGGCACTCACCTTTAATCCCAGCACTCGAGAGGCAGAGGCAGGCGGATCTCTGAGACCAAGGCCAGCCTGGGCTACAGAGCGAGTTCCAGAACAGCCAGAGCTACACAGAGAAACCCTGTCTCAAAGAAAAAAACCAACATTTACTTTTACTATTCGTGTGTGTTCGTGCACTCTCTTAGGCGTGCATGCATGTGTGCAGGCACTCTCGGAGGTCAAACAAGGGCGCTGGATCCCGGAGGCTGTTGTCACAGCGGGGCGTCTGAGGCGGGCCTGGGAACTGAACACTAGTCCTCAAGGCAATAGCCAACACTCCTCACTGCTGAGCCAGCTCTCCAGCACCAGGGGTTTTTACTAATTTGGAAACGAAGTTTACTGTGTAGTCCAGGCTGACTTTAAACCCCCCATCTTCCTCCTGGGCTTCCCAAGTGCTGGATCACAGGCACACATCACCACACCTGCCAACCAACATTTGTCCTTTCGACAGTAACCGAGATCCGTTTATGGAACCGAGAGATTTTGGAAGGGAGGCTACCAGGGTCCAGAAATTTGTCCTGGCAAGTACAACAAACTTCTCTATAACTACCTTTCTCAGAACCCTTGGAGTCCCCAGTGTTCAGCACGACAATAGTCTTATTTATAACTACCTGAGCCTGGACTAACTCCAACCAAGAGATTGTTTTTTCTTTTAACAATTTGAACACACATTCAAATTTCCAGGAATACAACTACTATGTAAATTATGGGCTAATGGTTTGTTTTGTTTTGAAAGTTTCCAAGAATTACTCATCTGGCTAAAAAACTGCAGCACCAAAGGCAAATCTAAGATTGGAGACCTCCCTTGAAGTTCAAGCACGTCTGGTCAGCAGTGACTCTAAGCCAGAAAGGAGGATCCAACCTCGGTGTTTTAGAGAATTGACATATTATTGTTTTGAATTTACATGTTTTTTAAAGACTTGGTTAGTTATCTGTGGTTGTGTGCATGCTCCCTCGGCATGCTTATGTGAGTGTGCACTGTGGTTGTGTGCATGCTCACTCAGCCTGCATGTATGAATGTGCACTGTGGTCGTGCATGTTGCCGCTAGAGGCTGAAGTCAGGTCTCCTCAATCATTCACCACTTTATTTTTGTAAGATAAGGCTTCTCACTAAATCCGGAGCAAGCAAATTCCAGCAATTCTATCTCTCCTCCTCCTCCTCCTCCTCAGAGCTGGGTTAAAGGCATATGTAGGGGGCCTGGTTTGTTCCATGAGTGCTGAGAACCAAACTTTGGTCCTCATGATACACAACAATCACTTTAACCACTGACCACCTCTCCAGCCCTGCATTTATAGAGTCAAACACATTTTTAGGTGGCTGGAGAGATGGCTTAGTGGTTAAGAGCACTAATTGCTCTTCCCAGAGGATCCAGACTTTCTCAGTACCCATGTGGCGGTTCACAACCTTCTGTAACTCACACATATGGTGCACAGATATACATGCAGGCAAAACACCAATACACATAAAATAAACTCTTTATTGTAATTATTCTCCTTTTATCTGTTATATTAGTAAAGTCATTTTGATGTTTTGGAATGCAGGTATAGAAATTGATTTTATATTTGGATGAAAGTTATAAAGTATTTGTTATTAAGAAAAAGGCAGCAGAGGCAGAGGAAAACGGCTCAGTTAGTAACGTGCTCGTGGCTGAAGCACGAGAGAGAGCCTGACTTAGATCCCAGGGACCGTCATAAAAGCTGGGAGCAGCTAGGGCCTGAGACCGGAGAAGCCAGGCCAGGTAGCACACGCCTTTGATCCCAGCACCTGGGAAGTAGAGGCAGTGGATCACTGTGAGTTCGAGGCCAGCCTGGTCTGCAGAGCAAGTTTCAGGATAGCCAGGGCTACACAGAGGGACCCTGTCTCAAAACAAACAAACAAAAAAGTGAAGCATGATTAGGAGGAAGATGCCTGGTTTTGATTTCTGGTATTCATGTACATTCTCTCTCTTCCTCTCTCTTTTCTTTCTCTCACCACACACACACACACACACACACACACACACACACACACACATTAAATAAATGAGTTTTCAAAAGAACTAAGTCCAAAATCTATTCAGGCAAACAATTTTTACTGATGTCTTTTTTTTTTTTTTGTAAGACATCTCATATAGACTAAGCTGGCCTTAAACTCACAGAGGTCAACCTGGCTCTGCCTCCCAAGGCTGGGAATCTCCTCTTTGGAGCCGGGCTCTGTGTAGGACATGCTCTCAGCTGTGTACTTCCAGCAGGGACAAGGAGTCTGCAAGGATGAAAGGCTCAGGGCCATCACTACACAGACCCTGGTGCTGGCCTTGCCCACCAGTTCTTACTCCTGTGGTGGTGTGAGTAGGAACGGTCCCCACGGACTCGTGTTTGAATGCTTAGCCCAGAGGGAGTGGCACTATTAGGAGGTGTGTTCTTGTTGGAAGAAGTGTGTCACTGTGGAGGCAGGCTTTGAGGTCTTTTTTTTAAAAAATTAAATTAATTTATTTTACATCCTGACCACAGTTTCCCACCCCATTCCCTCCCCTATCTCCATTCTGCAAACCCCGCCCCCAGTCCACTCCTCCACTTCTATTCAGAAAGGGCAGGCCTCCCATGGGTATCAACAAAGCGTGGTGTATCACACTGCAGTAAGACTAAGCACCTCCCTTGTATTGAGGCTGGGCAAGGTGACCCAGTATGAGGAATAGGGTCCCAAAAGCCAGCCAGGGCTTTGAGGTCTCCTATGCTCAAGCTGTGCCCTGTGTGATGCAGTCTCCGTCTGCTGCCTGCAGATCCAGATGCAGCTCTCTCAGCTCCTTCTCAAGCTCCATGTCTGCCTGTATGCCACCATGCTTCCTGCTGTGATGATCATGGAAAAACCTCTGAGCTGTAAACCAGTTCCAATGAAATGTTTTTTCTTTATAAGAGCTGCCGTGGTCACCATGTCTCTTCACAGCAATAGTAACTTGGTGGAATCTAGGAGCACCTGAGAGATAAACCTCTGGCCACTGCTTTCAGGGATTATCTTAATTTGGTTAATTGGGGAGGGAAGACACAGGCTAAAGGTGGACAGAACCATTCCCTGGGCTTGGGGACCTGGATTGAGTAGAAAGAGAAAGCGAGCTCAACACACACACACACACACAGTGCACCATTCTGTTTTCTGATGTGGATGCAATGCACCCGGCTGCTGCAGGCTCCTCCCACCTTGGTGGACTCTACCTTGAACTGTGAGCCAAAACAAACTCTGTCTCCTGTAAGCTGCTTTTGTTAGAGTATTTCATCACAGCAACAGGAAAGGAAACTAAGATAGGCTGCTCAGCTAGCAAACAATGTGCACACGCGCACACGCACACACGCACACGCACACGCACACACGCACGCACACACACACACACACGCACACACGCACACACACACACACACACACACGCACACGCACACGCACACGCACACGCACACGCACACACAAAATATACAGCACTGGGCTTCTGAGATAGGCAGGTGTGGCCACAACCCAATCCGAGATAGCCCCCTGGTATTCGGTTTTGCACAATCCCCTTTCCTTGTGTGATTGGGTTGGTGACTTGCTCATAATTGCTACAATGCTCCAAAAGCGAGGGGTCATTCCTCCACGTCTGGTTAGCTAACCCTGGAGCTTCCTGTCCTGTTAGCATGCTCTCGGGACAGTCGTCTGGGCTCACGCACTTGAACAAAGGAAGCCGCTATTCTGGGAAGCCCCACTTGATGAGGAACCGAGCCAACAGCCAAGTAGGAACCATGGCTCCAAGTCCAAACCTCAGAGAGCTAACTTCTGCCAACAGCCTCCAAAGTAAGGCTTCCGCAGATGAGCCTTCAGATGGGAGCCCAGCCCTGGCCGAGGCCTGACTGCGGTCCTCTAACAGATGGGAGCCCAATGCCAAGGTTCTTGCCTGAGATCCCTGCGATTATACCGGTCTGGGGGTTGGAGCCGCTATATCCAAGCCGTTTGTTATGTGCTACTAGATAGCTAATACACAGCCCAACAGTACAAGTGAGATGAAAAGCAAACCCCAAAACCGTTAGCCCTCTCACTGTGCTTCCAGACGGCAGCCAGCATTTCCAGCCTCCCCACCCCTATGGGTCTACGAAACCTGAATTGCTTTCTGCATCCTTAAGAACAACCAGCAAGTATCTACCTACACGGGAGCAGAAAAATGGTGATTCTTGGCCAAATTAACTGTTGAGAATTGTGATAAATTCTCACCGTGGGCATATTTTCTTTAAACAAGCAGATGTGGGTTAGAGGTGAAGCTCAATTGGTAGCGTGTATGAACTGGATTTGGTCTCCAGCACCACTTAAACCAGGCACATACCTATCATCCAAGCCCTCGGGAGGTGGAGGCAGGAGGATCAGAAGTTCAGAGTCACCATAGGCTATATCATGAGTTTAAGACTGGCCTGGGTTACATAAAAGCCCATTTTTTTTTTTTTTTAAATTTTTGAAGGATAAGCTAGCAACCTAAATTGGGTAGTCTTTGGTTTATCTGTGACTAGCAATACATTTGCCTTCTTTCCATTACAAAACAACTTCCTATCCCAGCTCCCTCTTGAGACTAGGTCTGGCATCTGCTTCTGTTTGCTCGTCTCCTCAGGAGCAGTAAGAGCGCCCACGCCAGCCTTCCCCGTCTTTACCTACCACTTGCCAATTCTCAGTTCCCAGACCCAGTTGGCCGGAGGGTTCTCTTTCTGTGAGGACAGAGAAGTGGAAACTGCCAGGTTGGACATCCTCCAGCTTCAGTCCTCACTAGCTTTATGTCAACTTGACACAAGCTGGACCAGCGGTTCCCAACCTTTCACAGGGGTCGCCTAAGACCACTGGAAACCATAGGTACTGACATCACGATTCATAACAGTAGCAAGATTGCAGGTGTGAAGTAGCAATGAAAACATTTTGATGGTTGGAGCTATTACAGCCTGAGGAACTGTATTAAAGGGTCTCAGGAAGGCTGAGAACCAGTGAACTAGCATCATCTGAAAGGAAGCACCTCAGTTAGAAATCGCTTCCCTAAGATCCTGCCGTAGGGCATTTTCTTCATTGGTGGTTGATAGGGAAGGGCCCAGCCCGTTGTATGGGCTGGTGGTCCAGGAAACTCCTCCATGACCTCTGCATTAGTTCCTGCCCCCAGGTTCCTGCACTGTTTATGATCCTGCCCTGTCTGTGTTCCTGTCCTGACTTCCTTCAGTGATGAAGAGTGATGTGGAAGTGGAAGCCACATCAACCCTTTCCTCCCTAAGTTGCTTTGGTCCTGGTGTACCATCACAGCAACAGAAACCCTAACTAGGAAATCCTCCCCACAGGGAATAATTTGCTCCGTAAATGCTTCACATCTTCAGGGCTAGATGCTTCCTCAGGGTGTGAGCAGCTTTCACTCACAGCTTAGAAATAGACTCTCTGACAAGGAGTACAACTCGTGGTTTAAATCCTTCTCTTCTCTGTCTAATCTCTTAATCATGAGCCCTAACTCTGTATCATTTCCTCTAGAATGGATCCTAACATGGAGTACATCTTAAGACCATCAACGAGCCGGGCGGTGGTGGCGCACACCTTTAATCCCAGCACTCAGGAGGCAGAGGCAGGTGGATCTTTGTGAGTTCGAGGCCAGCCTGGACTACAAGTGAGTTCCAGGAAAGGCGCAAAGCTACACAGAGAAACCCTGTCTCGAAAAACCAAAAAAAAAAAAAAAAAAAAAAAAAAAAAAAAAGACCATCAACGAACTTCAACAAAAACAAAGGGGTGCAGACAATACCTAAGGCAAAAGAACAACTCCTGACGCCACCCCCTAAAGAAAAAGGGTAGCGTTCAAAAGAGTGTAGTGTATTTTGGCAGTCCACGATAAAAGTTAAAGTACATTCCCCATGATTCAGCACTTCTATGCCTAGATATGTGCCCGAGAGAAACGGAAATATGTATCTGCAAGAAGATCTGTATGCATGACAGCACCATTCATAAAGGCCCAAGCACCGTGTCCATCACAGATGAATGAGCAGACTGTGGTAAATCAATACAGAGCAGCAACAGTTGGCAGTGAAAAACCCGACTGATAAACACAGCAGCACAGAGCGTCTCAACAGCACTGTCCTGAGCAAACAAAGCCAAAGTAAATACATACTGAATAAGCGCGCTGATAGGACACTCTAGAAAGTAAAATTATTGGTTATTTTTTAAAAAGTCAGCTGTCCGAGGCCCAGGATGGAAAACACTGAACACTTATGAGCCAGTGAGGACAACTTCATTCAGTGTGTGGGTTTTGGTGGTGGCTATTCACGTCTCAAAGTTCACAAAACTGTATGCTTGCCATGGGTACCTTTCACTGCATATAAACCATACCTTAAAACTGTTCATAAACAGTCAAAAAAAAAAAAAAGGAAAAAAAAGAAAAGAAATAAAGACCTGCAATTCTAGTCCTCGGGAGGTAGTGGTGGAGGATCAGAAAGTCAAGGTCATCCTGGGTTACATTTGACGCCAAATGCAGTCAAACAAAGTCAAAAGGGCTCAGCGACAACTGAAGAGATTCTACAGTGAAAGAACGCACACACTCAACAGGACGGCCAGAGGTCAGTGACAGCACAGATCTCCAGCCCTCGGGAGCTGCGGGAGCTTCCTCGAAGCTCTGTCTACACTATACAAGAGAAGAACTTGAAGGGAGGAATTATTCACTGATGCCAGGGTTCCCTAAGGTTGGGTGTTTCACAGCAGGGGGGGCATGGGGGAGCAACCACATCAGAGCAGACAGGAAACAGGGGAAGAGCTCCAGGGAGGGGCAAGATACAGCCCCTCAGAACACTGACTGCTCTGATCCGATTCCCCCAGCCAGGTTCTGCCAGGTCCACCACCCCCAATAGTCCATTCAGCTTTCGGGTCCATCCGGTGAATTAAACCATTCCGTATGTCAGAAGCCTCATGATCTAACCACCTCCAGAAACGTCCTTACAGCTACATTTAGGAGCATGCCTCGCTCACTTCCTAGGTTTTTCTCAACCAGCTTAAGTTGACAATCAAGATTAACCATCACAGGACTCACCTAAAATCTACTTCTTTCATTCAGTGCCCTGGTTGCTACCTCCCAGGGGTTGGAGGGCTCCCTCAGGCTGGCTACCAGGGACCTCCCAAGGATGGAGCTGGGGCTGCAGGGGAAAAGCACAATTCTCTGACTCCCCTTTGATTTTTCCAACAGATACTTATCTTAGCCCACGGCAGCTGCTTGCCAGGCAAGCAGCTTCCTTCAGGGCTTTGCCTGTAGGCACTTTCTCAGCTTCGTGGGCTTTCCACATAGAGACACCGAGTGGGAAAGGATTCTGAAGGTGATGTTTCACCTTCCCAGGGCCCAGCATCATAAAGTTGGCCCACTTCCCTTTCCCTGGACCAGCCCTGTCCGGTGGAAGTATTAGTATGTGTATAGCCCAGTGGTGACTGTGGCTACTGGACCCTTCCAGAAGCAGGCAAGCATATCTTTGCAACCTGGAACTCTACCTGAGTGGGCTCTGCTAAGAATGCACTGGGCAGCCGAGGCCCTTCACCTGCACAGCCTGTGTATACACACTCCTCTGAACAATGCACCTGGCAGCCGTTAGCAACCGGAGCCCTTTTCCACCTGCATCAAGCGACACCACATTCCACCGCACACAATGGACTAAGTTTCTCTTCCCCCCATTCACATCAAACACAAACAGGTTCTATTCAAATGTATTTTCAACACATCCTGTAAGAGCATAAGAGCGCCAGTCTCTCCAGAACGAGCTTATGTGTGTGAGCATAAGACAAGTTGTGTCCTCAGCATGAATTTTTAGGGGGAAAACTACTTACCATCTTATATCTATGCTTAATTGGGAATGCGTATGATTAAAATTAGATACATTATAAAAAAAGAATATGTACAGTGAACAAAAGTTTACATAGCATTATTCATAACAGCCCCAAGTGCCATCCATTAGTGTCAATCAGAAGACTGTCAGTCAAAACAGAACCACCCATGCTACACACCTTAGCAACCAAACTCCTCTTTCTATTTTATTTATTAATACATTTTACATGCATGGGTGTTTTGTCTATATGTTGTGTACTGTATGTGTGCCTGCTACCTGGAGAGGCCAGAAGAGGGTATTGGATCCCCTAAACCAGGAGTAACGGATGGCTGGAGGCTACTATATGGATACTGGGAACCAAATTGTGTACTCTTCAAGAGTTCAGTGTGTGCTCTGACCTGCTGAGCTTTCTTTCTGGTTCCTCTTCTTTCTCTTGAATCCCACCAAAGGAAGTCTCAAATAGTAAGCGGGCCCTTGAGGAACCTCACTCATGTGGCCTCCTGTTTTCTTTCTGATAGGTATCACTTGGCTTTTGAATAAAGTTTCCTTGCTACTTTGTAGATGAGTATAACCCTTTATTTTAATTCCTCAAATAAGAGGCCAATAACCTGGAAACACCTAGACTAGACACTGATAATCAGTTAACCATGCAACTGAGGAAATGAAATTTTGACTTACTTTTAAAGTAAATTTATTATTCTATTTTCAGACAGGATCTCATGTATCCTAGGCTAGCTTCGACTATGTAGTTGAGGATGGCCTGGAACTTTCGCTCCTCCCAAGTGCAGGGATCAAACCCAGGGCCTTGTGTGTTCCAGGCAAGCCCTCTACCAAATGAGCTACATCCCTGGCCCTAATTTCATTTAAATAACTACACACAATTAGTGTATATCCCTACTGGGCAGCACATACATGCAGTCCTGAGACTCAGAACCTGAAATACCACATAGTCTTTCTGGACTCATCTCTAGGCATACTAGATCTCCCTGAGCAGAGTGTTTGGTTTTTTGAGATACAGTTTCATGTAGCCAATTCTCCTGTCTCTACTTTCCAAGGGCTGGAGTTACAGGCGTGCACCATCACGCCCAGCTGTTTCTAACCCTGGGACTCTTCACCTTATCTGGTTTTCCTTCTATCTCTTCTTTCTGTTGTTAGATCCCAATTTACTTGCATTACTGAACACTGTTTATGCATTAGACCAAAGTGAGTTGGCCACAAAAGTCAATTTATTGGCTTTATCAGCATTTTAGAAGTGATTACGTACCACACTGAAACAGTGTTTGTTGTACCTTGCTGTGACCTGTGTATGTGAGTGAGTCCAGGGAATGTGTATATGTAGATGCTATAATATAAAAAGTATGTTTCACCATGGGCCAAAGTGAAAACACAAAAAACGCTGAGTGTACTCTTCAATCCAGATCAGTCACTCTGACCAAACTTGGGCAGAGTGGACGGACAAGCCTTCACGGTACAGTATGAATCTTTGGATACATCTCTTAAACAGGAAAACAGGTGTGAGGCGTATCTGGACTGGCAAATGGAGCGCTCAGCTGGGGCGCTTCGGACCCACAGCTCCACGTGAAACACTTCAAAAACGTTTCTTCTGTATACATTGGTGCTGCTTGTCCTTCTGATCTCTTGTCAAGGATGGCGTGCATTTCCCCGGTCTATAGGAGGACATAAAATAGTGAACCTGGCTCCTTTTGTTGTTGCTGCTTCAGAAGATTTCCTTTTATTTAAGTTCAAAACTTCTTTACTACGTCTGTAGGAACTTCAAAGACTCCAGAACAGGATAAGGCATGGTATGTATGTATGTCTTTATCAGTCCTAGTGTTTATTGTCTCAGAACTAGTTAACAAAGGTTTCTCCTTTCAGATCTTGGCACCCCTATAAGGATGGAAGCTGAGGAAGGGCTGGGATGGGAGGCTTGCAGATCTGGTGCTGTTGATAATAGTATGCATGCATGCATGTGTTTTCAAGCTCCAGGCCAGCCTTGAGCTATGGAGTGAGTTCTAAGACAGCCAGGGCTAGAGTGTGAAATCTTGTCTTAAAAAACAAAAACAAAAACAAAAAAAACTGAAAAGAAAAAAATTGACCTAGAGACTCCCTAGGCCCCAGAAGCATTTTGGGTGGCTTGGGCTGTTTCCTGTCAAGCTGCTGGAATCAAACTAAATCTGAGCAGACATGGGCCTATGCTCCTTCACTGAAGCGCCTGGTCGCCTGGTCGGAGGAGTGGGCAGCGACCTGGCTGAATGGCAGTTCCTCTTCTTAGTTCCCCTTTTGCTCGCAGCCAACATTTCTGAGACAGTGGCATCAGAGCAGCCACGGATTACCATTATTACACATGCTGCCTTGGGGAAGGAGCAGACAGACAGCCATGAACCACGGGGCTGAAGACCCGCTGTTCTCCTAAGCCCACCCCTGTCCCTGGTGATGAGGGACAAACTCAGTGCCTTAAGCAGGCTGGACAAGCACTGAATTAAGCCCCACCCTTGGTTACGATTTCACTAGTAGCCCAGGCTGGTCTCAAACTGGAGATGCTCTAGCCTCTGCCTCCTGAGTGTCCTAAACCCTCTCAGGCTCAACCTTGGTCTCAGCCGGAAGGGAGATTGTACTGCCTGCTCTGCCTTTACCGGGAGCTGCCAGATCAAGTGAAGCTAGTTGGGAGAAGGCTCAGAAAATACTATTCCACCCAACAGGCCAGAGAAAGCATTTGCATGCAGATGTGATGGGTGTGGTCCTGGTCACTGAGAAGTTACAAGTACATTGAGTCGTAAGCCATGACACTGGGTCACCATTCACTAGGAAAGCAGGAGCTGAAGGGCTCCACTCTAAAGCCCGGCCATACAGCAGTAGTTGAGTTCTCGGACGGCACCGAAGTGTACCTCACGCCTCAAGCCCCAGACTCCGGTCAGTTCCTTTTGCAGAGATGGAAGGACACCAGTAAGGCCGTGTGAGTCACCAAGAGGTGCCCAGATGAATATCCCGGGCCACAGACCACTCCAAAAAGAGAATCCTGGAACTCTAATCGCCCTTCCTCCCTGAGGGAGCTGGCCTGATAGAACAAGTTCTCTGGACTTTAATACGTCTCATCTCTGAACCCATCTACAGTTATTTCTCAAACCTTAAAACTCTCAGACCATCAAGCCGCCTGGCAGGGACCAAAGGCTTCACTCCCATTGAAGTCCCCATAGCGACCTCCACTTGCTCTGTTTGCAAGAATTTTTGGTCCTTCTCATCAGATTTTTTTTTTTTCCAAATACCATGTCTCAGGTTTTTTATTTTGCTTTAGATGAACAATCCCTTTCTTAAGCGGCAGACAGTTGTCACATTTTCCAAATGAAGACATGGAAACAGGAGAAAGGCAAGTCACTGGCACAGAGTTTTTTGGTTTTCACCCTCTCATCAATGAGGAGCTTTGCCCGGTGACTCAAGACAAAACATACCACTAAGGCTCAGAAAGCTGGAAGGGGAGCCAGCTGGACTCCTCACTCTGATGAACCAGGTTAGATTAGTAAACGCCTGCAGGCTGCTGTTTCACCATTTGTGAACTTTGGATTAGTGTAGAAACGGAGAGGTGAGCTCTGGAAACTACACTGTGTCATCTCAGAGGATGAAATACAACCTCCTAGTGAAAAAACAAGCAAACTTAAGTGAAGCCTTGTCACACCTTCCTACAGAGAAACAAGGCTGGGCAGTGGTCCTGATGAAGTCAGCAACCTGTCCCAAGCCTAAGGGACAGTTACGTATCTGGGCAATGTGCCCCACATAACTAACTAACTCCAGGCTTATTATTATTGGACACATCCACAATTCTGCGGAAAACTGCCAACTTCCTTCACAGTCAGGAGGCTGAGAAGCCTCAGACTCAAAGCTGGATGGCTCCACGGACAAAAGTCATTCAATGTGCTAGAAGCTTTGGGATACTGTAGGGGGAGAAAATGAAGATTTTAGAATTATGATGGGGACAATTAAAAAAAAAAAACAATGAGAGCAGCCCACGTCTAAGGATTAGAGCACATGGGACGGCAGACTAATAGCCCCATCTAACGGAAAACTGGTTCCAGCCGAAAGCTGTAGCCTCGTCTTTAAAGGTGTGGCCAGCATGCAGCCTGGACTTAATTTTGATATTTTAACGTTAAAGGCCAACAGTAGCTGAATTAACTCTAGGTGATATGAGTACACGTGGCGTCTCCCACCGTTCCTTTGGCAGGGTCGACAGCATTCATTACCTGAGTAAGTCGAGGAAAGAATCCACCGTCTCTTTGGAGACCGGAGGAGACGCCGAATCCTCCAGCCCCAGGCTGCTGGACTGGAGGGTCTGCGCGCCTGCCCCTGGCTTGATGATGAACGCCAAAGCGACCGCGAGCGCAGAGGCGCTCAGCGTGGTGAGGCCAAAGTAAGCGACTGCAATGCCGCCCAGACGCCCGAGGGAGCTGGCGTCCAGGGAGGCGGCGCCCGACACCAGACTGCAAACCACCAGCGGCAGGATGATCATGCGCAGCATGCGGAGTAGCATCTCGCCGGGGAAGGCCAGGTAGGTGACCTGAGTGCGGGTGAGCTGCAGCCCGCGCAGCGCCGCGCCCATGCCGGCGCCCACCAACACCCCCGACACAGTGAGCAGCACCAGCGCGTGGCGCCGAAAAAAGCCAGCGCAGCGCCGCGCTTTGCCAGCCGGCATCTCCGGCGTGCGGGGCTCGGCCGCAGGCTCTGCCTGGGTGCCGTCGAGGTAGCCGTTGGTCTCGCTGCTCTTCTCCATGTCGCTGCCCGCCGCTCCAAGCTGCAGCACGCAAGGAACTTGGACTCAGAGGGAAAAAGCGGCTTCCAATGAATGGGTCAGGCGGAGACAGTGGCCTGCGCCAGCTGCGGCTCCGGAGCTCTGCGAGTCCCTACAGGAACAATTTCCAGAAAGATGAAGAGAGACGTGGGTTGCGGGCTGGAGCCGAGGCAGAGCAGACCGTGCCGCGCCCAGCCTTCTTTCAGAGCGGCTGCTGGCTGGAGATGATGCAACAACGCAGGAGGCTCGCAGGAGGCTGCAGCCCAGGAAGGAGGGAGGGGCCGGAGTCCGCTCCGCCCATGTCGCCCCGCCCCCCGGGATTACCACCAATCAGAGCCCTGAAGACCCGTGCCCCGCCTTTCCCAGGCCCCGCCCTTCTCCCTCCCTCCCTGGGGCACAGCAAAGGGAGTGAGACCCGCAGGCGGGGTCTCCCGACACCGCGGGGCGTGCGGCTGTCGGCCAATCCTGTCGCCCGGTCGCTAACGGGAGCGGCTCCCAGTGCTGGCGGAGGTGCGGCTCGAGAGGCACCCTCCGGGGCCTCTCTGTGCTGGGCGCCGTCCAGGCCTCGGGGTGTGTGTGGAACGCCCCTGTGTTCTTCACCTCTGCCGGTGGGTGGACGAGAGGGGCCCGCCCTCCCGCTTTGTGCCAGGGACGGCCCACCCTCCCTTTTGCGGGAAATCCTTTCTTTCAAGGGTTCTGTGGGCTTCCGTGAGGTGGAACTTGCTTCGGTGCAGACAAAGGAGTGGGTGGATGGGTGGAGAGAAGTCTCATCGCGTGCACGCACAGGACTCTAGCAGAGCTTTATTTACTTTTAGGTGACGGGGGACTCCCGGTAGGCTCCAGCATCAAGGCTGCACCACTGCACGCACCAGCGCACTCCAGGCGGGTCCCCGGGTCTCTGGGCAACAGCCTGGTGTACGCTGAAGATGCAAAACTCTCTCGGAAGCGGAGCTCTGACGCCACCACTTTCGGTGGCGTGTCTGCCACGTAACCTCAGCAGAAACACAAGTCACAGGATTTTAACCACCTCTTCTCAGGGCTCCAGACTTGGCACGACAACAGCACTTGGCCAGTCTGAAAGATAATTCCATGCGGTTATAGTCAATGGATTAAAAAAAAAATACATTTATTTACTATCATTCATTTAGTATCTTCTTTGGCCACAGCAGATAGAAGGAAAACTTTCGCAGTCATTTCGTGTGTCTTATTTATTCTTACATTTTCCTCATTCTGCTTTTGAAAGGAGCTAGCGCACTCCCGCCCAGATGCCCGAGAAAGTCTTAGGTGTAGCTAAATTAAATTAAAGGCGAAGACAATGTGCAGAAAAGTAATCTTAAAGCATGCCATAACAGATAGCTGGGTGT
The DNA here is from genome assembly GCF_004664715.2 of Peromyscus leucopus. NCBI lineage: Eukaryota > Metazoa > Chordata > Mammalia > Rodentia > Cricetidae > Peromyscus > Peromyscus leucopus. Next base: position 14,772,624 of record NC_051071.1, on the reverse strand, counting down.
GTGCAAATCAAGATGTCCTCGTGAGGAACTTTCAGAGGCTGTCCAGTTTTTGAGAAAGGGAAAAGTTCCTTACTTGAAGCCATTGGCTGTCGTGTAGGGCTTGCTGAAGTAGCCGCTCATTGGTGGGAGGGTGGTGCGAACATTAGACGAAAACCTGTACCTATTTTTAATCTTGTTTCCCAGAACATGCTTTGTCAGTGTGCAAGGATGAGTGATTTCTACAGACCGGTGCTCTTCCTTTCCATGTTTTTCTTCCTCCCTTTGCTTAGGCTGTAACTTTTATGCAAAAGGCAGAAGTCATGCTCCATAAGTGGGTTTCCAACTGTCGGACTTACACCGCCGCCCAGACATCTGCGGCATCTCAGCTCAGCATTTTCAGAACTGAATTTATGATTGCCTCCCTCCAGCCTGCTCATCCCTTTGACACCCCTGTTTCTGTTGCCGCGATCATTATGATTTGCCTCCGAGAACCTTTGAGTTTAAATCTTCTCTCATCTGATCAGTGTCAAGACCAAAGATGCTCCTTTTGTAACGTTTATCAGGCCCTTTCTCACTTCTACTCCCGATGCTACCAACAGCTATGTTCTTGATTCCTTATTATTATTTTTTTAACAGATTATTCCTATGTAGCCCAAGCAGGCCTTGAACTCACAATCCCCCTGCCTCTACTTTCTGATTACAGGTATGTGTCACTGCATCTTGTTTATTTCCATTCTTCTAAATCTAGGGGTTAAACAATTACTTTTTTTTTTTAAATGATCTGAGGACCGAACCCAGGGCCTTGTGCTTGCTAGGCAAGTGCTCTAACACTGAGCTAAATCTCCAACCCCAACAATGACTACTTTTGTGTATCTGTTTTCTGATGTGTATATGTGCACCTCTGTGGGGACCAGAGGAGGGGACCAGGTTTCCCGTTCTATCACTCTCTGCTTTATTCCTTTGAAACAGGGCCTCTCACTGAACCTAGAGCTAGGCTGGTGACCAGTAAGTCACAGCCATCCTCCTGTCTCTGCACCACAGCCCTGCAGTTACAACAGTGTATGGCCACACCCAACTCCATGAGCAAGTGCTGGGATCTGAACTCTTACCCACAGAGCCATCTCTACAACCCCCTTATCAAGGCTTTTGAAATTTTGTGGGTTTTTTGTTTGTTTTTTGTTTGGGGTTGGTCTTGAACTCTCTATGTAGCTAAGATGACCTTGAATTACTAATCCTCCTGGTCCCAACACATAAAGGCTGGAATTATAGGTGTGTGCCACTGGACTTGGCTGAACCTGGGACTTTGTGTACTCTTCTACTGTTCCTTTGAGGCAGGGTCTCTTTCTGAGTCTGGGGTCAACAATTGCTTGACTAGGCTAGAAGTCAGCAAGTTCCCAATTATCCTCCTGCCTCCGCCATCCTTAGAGCTGAACTTCTAGGAGAGCACAGGACTCTGATTTGTTGGATGTAGGGCTTGGATCTGAACTCTATTTCTCCTGATTGTGTGGTAAGTGCTTTACTGCTGACCCATCTCTCCAGACCCCTCATCCCTTTTTAAGAGAGAGTCTTGCTATGTAGCCTAGACCAACCCTGGAGCCTGGATTAGGCTCGACTTCTTGATCCTGAAGACTCCTGTATGCTGGGATTATAGGTGTGAGCAACTATACTCAATTATTTCCTCCCCTGTCTGGTCATCTGACTTGTTCCAAGCTGGCTGCGCCTTCAGTGATTCTGTTTATGCAGCTCACCTGAGTTTTACCTTCGCTCCAGGGCAATGTTTCTGGAGACATGGCAGCCATGAAGGCATGAATTCTTACTTTATCTTAAAAGGGAAAATAAAAAACCAGGCATGGTGGCACATCCTTGCAAACCCGGTATTTAGGAGGCAGAGGCAGGATGAGTGCTATAAATTAGAGATCAGCCTGGTCTATTTAGGACATCACAGGCCAACCAGGGATATGCAGTGAGAGTTTGTTTTTTTAAAAAAACAAACAAAAACAGCAACAAAACCCACATCGTTTCATTTATGTTCATTAGTGAGAACTTAGCCAAATGACCACACCCAGCTGCAAGAGATAGCATCTTTATTTTGCACAGTGAAAGATTGGAGCTGCTGTCACTAAGGAGGCATGGAAAAGGCATTGGGCTGTAGCTTGCTGTGGGATGTCATTCCGTATGCTGTGAATATGTGCTGCTCTGATTGGTTGATAAATAAAGTGCTGGCCAGTAACCAGGCAGGAAGTATAGGTGGGATAAGCAGACAAGGAGAATTCTGGGAAGAGGAAGACCAGCCAGAAAAAAAGGAAGCAATATGTCAAGACAGAACTGAGAAAGGGTACCAAGCCACATGGCTAAATATAGATAAGAATTATGGGTTAATTTAAGTGTAAGAGCCAGTCAGTAATAAGCCTGAGCTAATGGCCAAGAGTTCATAATTAATATAAACCTCTGTGTGTTTATTTGGGTCTGAGCAGCTGCAGGCCAGGCAGGACACAGGGAAACTTCCAGCTACAGTAGCTCATTTGGTGGAGTTCTGGCTTAGCAAGCACAGGTCCCTGGGTTCAGTCCCCAGACATGGTGATGATTGACTGTAATCCCAGAAGTTGAGAGATGGGGGAATGGGAGTGTGGAGGCAAGAGTGTTAAGGTCATCCTCAGCTACACAGGCAGCTTGAGGCCAGCCTTGTGTTTGTGAGACCCTGTCAATCAACTGATCAATCAAACAAAAAACACCGGAGAATGACAGACGATAGATGCTCCATGTTGAAAAGCCTTTATTGACTCCCACAGAATTAAGTGTTTCTTATCCTGGCATTCCTGTCCTGTTAACATCTTACTCTCTTGCCTTGTGCCTCTGTATGTGTTGTGGGCTCTAGGCCGTATGAATCACCACTTTTAGAAGTTTGGAAGCCCTTGTACCTCTTTGAATAACTCTATTAGAAAGTTTCTTTGGACAGTCTTCAATGACAGTGCTTAGGAAACTGGCTATTAATGGAATTTTCTCAAGTACCTGCACTGTGAAAATCCCTCCCAGAGTCCTGGGAAGACCCTATGTCCAGCGTGGGGTTATCTGAGGGAAAAGATTCTACGTACACCATGCTCTTTGTCCGTTGATTTTACTCCCCTATGACAAAATTCTATCTATGCAGCTTCAGCTCCGTCCTCATATTCAGCTCCTCTCTGTACCCACTTTTCCTGTCCTCATAGTTTTAGTAAGCTCCCATGCTTTTGATCTCATCTTCGTCCTCTGTTCCTTCATCCTCCATCTATGCTTCCTAGCTCCTTACTCCTGGCCCTGATAAACTCTACAAGAGATCTGCTTTATCATCTACAGAATCTCTGCCTTTCTCTCTTCTCTGTCTCTCAGGAATCCTGTTTCACCTTTCACTCCACCTGGATATGCAAAACCCTCCTGTTGTTCTTAGTCAATTGCTCTGGAATCCACTAGGCTTGAAGGCAAGGGATGGTCTCAGCTATTCTGTTCCTGATAGTCCTTCAATGCTTTGTTTGGGGCTGGCCCTAGCTAAAGGGGAAATTTGCAAAAGGCAGATACCCAATTCAAATGCTAAAAAGGAAGTAGGGAGCTCAGAGGCAGAAGGCCCTGCCTACATGACCTTATCCAAGTACTGGCCTGAGCAGGATGCTCACACATACATGTTCTATGGGAATTATGAGCACAAGAAATTCATAACGAGGAGCAGCTGAATATTAAAGCTGAATAACACCAAATATTCCATGATAAATGGCTTCCCACTTGAAGGACCCTTGGTTGGTCAAGGTATAGCTTATTATATACAGCTGGACTTCCTCTACCATATTCTTGTCGCTCGCCCCAGGATATCCATATGCAGAGAGTAAAATTAGACCCTACACACAGCAGAAATTTATCAAAATTGACAAAGGTTTTAAATATAAGATCTGAAATTGTAAAACTGCCAGAAGAGAGTTGTAAGAAACACTGTGGCAGGTCCTTAAAAAATTAAAAGGCATTTGATCCAGGAATCCCAGGTACAGTCAAAAGAGGTGAACTCAGCATGTTGAGTTCGCTTATTAATATTAATATTAATTGGTACTTAATATTTTACATTTTTTCTGGGTATGGGCACTGGAGTGCTAAGGCACTTCCTGTGGATATCAAACAACAATGCATGGTTGCTTTCTCCCTCCGATGAGTATTCAGGGATGGAACTCAGATTGTCAGTGGCAGGTGCCTTTTACTCACTGAGTGATCTCACCAGCCTGACATCTGTGCTCCTGCTCACAACACCCAAGAGACAGAAGCAAATGGATAGAGAAGGGGATCATTTCAAATGCTGGATCTAATGGAACCTAAATCTGCATGAACCTGAAGGACATTATGCAAAGTGAAATAAGAAAAACAGACAAATATTGTGTGATTTCACTTGTATATGGAATTTTGTTCTTTTTTTTTTTTTTTTTTTTTTTTAAGTATGATTCAGAGGCTGAGAATTTGGCCAGAATGGAGCAAAAGGCAGCCTGAAGCGAAAACAGAAAACTTGCTCCTAGTTTTCGGAAACAGCTAAAGTATGCTAGCTGATGCCTTTTCCTTGGAGAAGGCTGGTAAAGCAGAAGCATTGGAGAAAATGAGCTAACCAAGGGGAATGTAATTAGTCTGGTGTCTAGGATCTGTGGGGCAAATGTTTGTGGAGATTTCATTCAATGATACAACTTGATGTTTATGGAGTTACTGAGTGCAAATGATCCTGAGAAGTCTATAGAGTCGGGGTTGGGGGAGGAGAGTAAAAGCTGAGATGGTGGCTCATACCTGAAATCCCAGCATTCAGGAGTCGGAGGCAGAAGCATCACTGAATATTCAACATCAGCCTGGACTAGACACTAAATTCAAGACCAGCTGGACTTCCACAGTAAGTCCTGATCTGCTGTGGATATCATACTGTATAAATAAAACACTGATTGACCAGTGGCTAGGCAGGAAGTATAGGCAGGACAAGGAGAGAGGAGAATTCTGGGAAGTCGAAGGCTGAGTCGAGGAGACACTGCCAACCGCTGCCATGACAAGCAGCATGTGAAGATGCCACAAGCCACGTGGCAAGGTGTAGATTTATAGAAATGGGTTAATTTAAGATATAAGAACAGTTAGCAAGAAGCCTGCCATGGCCATACAGTTTGTAAATAATATAAGCGTCTGTGTGTTTATTTTATAAGTGGGCTTTCGGACTGCCAGGGCTTGGTGGGACCCAGAGAGAAAACTCTCCAGCTACACTGATCTGCAGAATGAGACCTTGTCTCAAAACAACCACAAACCAAGCCAAAACCAACCCTGATTGAACCCACTCCCTCCATCTATAAAAGGAGCTAAGAATGACTTGTCTGGAGCCAGGCATAGTGGCTCAGATCTGTGAGCTCAGGTCTTGGGAGCTATGACAAAGAATGGAGGGTCTGAGGGCAGCCCAAATATAGAGAATTCCATGCTTGCCTGGCCTACGGAAGAAGATCTGGCCTCAATCTCCCACCTTTGGGGGTGGGGTGGGGTGCGGTGGTGGTGGTGGAGTACTTGAACGGTTGGTTAACATGCATATTCTGAGGCTAGAACAGAGCTCAGGACCCTAAACCTCCACAGATGAGCCTTGCCCCCTCCTCACTCCATTATTTAAGTAAGGAGTATTGTATAAGGGCGCTGAGTTAACAGATTAGAATTAATGCAAAGCCCCAAATAAGATTTAGGGCTAGCTGCTCCAAGCCTATTAATCAGGCCCTTCTTTCTAAGTGCAAGGCTGCAAGGTAAGAGGCTTGGCAGATAGAGCAGAAAGAAGTAAATTTCTATTAGAGTGAATCATAGATCTTATTAGAATTTGGCACAATAATTCACAGAAGTAGATTAAGGCCTATTGGGAGAGGTAAACATGAATATCTTTAACCAGCTACAAGGAGAACCCAGTGGTCCCCTGCTGTGGGATGGTCTGTATGTCAAATCTGTTGCTCTGATTGGTCAATAAATAAAACACTGATTGCCAGTGCCAGGCAGAAGTAGGTGGGACAAGGAGAGGAGAGTCTGGAAGCAGAAGGCTGAGGTGGAGAACACTGCAGCCGCAGCATGACCAGCAGCATGTGAAGATGCGTAACACACCATGCAAGTAAGATTATGGAAATGGATAATTAACTATAAGAACAGTTAGCAAGAAGCTGCCACCATACAGTGTAGCAATATAAGTCCTGTGTTTACTGGTTGGGTCTGGTGGCTGTGGGACTGGCGGTGAAAGATTTGTCCTGACTGGGCAAGCAGGAAAACTCTAGCTACAGTCCCTGCTGTGGGATGTTCTGTATGTCCTGTGGGAGCCCGTTCTTAGGTTCCTCGTGGCTTTACCCAGCAGGTCCACATAGAGGATGATTAGGACCACGGGCCTGAATACAGGTGTCTGAGATGGTCTGCACTTGGCTGTGCTGGGGATGGTCTGTATGTCAAGTTGCTCTGATTGGTCAATAAATAAAACCTGATTGGCCATGGCTAGGCAGGAAGTATAGGCGAGACTAACAGAGAGGAGAAATAAAAGAACAGGAAGGCAGAAGGGGACACTGCCTGGAGCTACTGCCAGGACAAAGAAGATGTAAAGTACCAGTAAGCCATGAGCTGCGTGGCAGGGTATAGATTTGATGGAAATGGATTAATTTAAGCTATAAGAACAGTTAGCAAGAAGCCTGCCACAGCCATACAGTTTGTAAGCAATATAAGTCTCTGTGTTTACTTGGTTGGGTCTGAGTGACTGTGGGACTGGTGGGTGACAAAGATTTGTCCTGACTGTGGGCAAGGCAGGAAAACTCTAGCTACAGTCCCCAACTTGAATGCAGCAGGAAGAATTTGAAAAGGACGGATTACAAACACTACCCCCGAGGAAAGCCAGGCATGGCACTACACACCTGTATTCCCAGCGCTTGGGAGGCGGAGGCAGGAGAATTAGGAGTTCAAGGCTAGCCTTAGCTACACTGCAAGCCTGAGGCCAACCTAGGATATATGAGATCCTGTTTAAAAAACAAAACAAAACACAAGTGTTGTCAATATTTGTATAATCCTGGGGTAGAACCCAACCATCTATATATAATTTTTCTTCTTTTTCTTTCCTTCAGGCTAGGGAGATGACTCATTAGTTAAGAGCATTGGCTGCTTACCTTGTCCTGACTAGGGACATGGAAGGGATGAAAGAATAAACAAGAAAAGCTGGGATCAGGTGGCTGTGCACACTGGGACGGAGCTGGGATCAGGTGGGCTGTGCACACTGGGACAGAGCTGGGATCAGGTGGGCTGTGCACACTGGGATGGACCTGGGATCAGGTGGCTGTGCACACTGGGACGGAGCTGGGATCAGGTGGCTGTGCACACTGGGATAGATCTGGGATCAATGGGCTGTGCACACTGGGACGGAGCTGGGATCAGGTGGCTGTGCACACTGGGACGGAGCTGGGATCAGGTGGCCTGTGCACACTGGGACAGAGCTGGGATCAATGGGCTGTGCACACTGGGACAGAGCTGGGATCAGGTGGCCTGTGCACACTGGGACAGAGCTGGGATCAATGGGCTGTGCACACTGGGACAGAGCTGCACCAACTATGGGAACCTAGGCCCCCAGTGTGTTTAGTGTGTGCAGCAGAGAGGGAAGAGGTAGCTAGTCTAGGCAGGAGGTCTTTGTAGGCAGCAGTCTTCAGGCTGTAAATGTCAGGGAGGAGGAAGCTACAGTTACTCGTTTTTTCACACTGGTCAGTTGTTCATAAACAACCGTACTTGTTGTACACATGTCAACATGCTGCACAGACATTCATACACACAGAACATCCATAAACATAAAATCAATAAGTAAATTTAAATTTTTATTTTTGAAAATTCATACATGTCTACAATGAAACATGATTATATATACTCCTTCCCAACACATCCCACAATGAACTTCATGTCTTTTAATACTTATTAAATCCAGATAGCACTGCCTATAAATGCATGGGTGTGAGGGCATCCGATGGAGCATGGGAATCCTGTCATTGGCCTCACTCATACAAAGAATGATTCTCTTCCCCCAGAATCTATCAACGCCAATAGCTGCTCCATAAGGGTGGGTCCCAGAGACCGTCTATCCAGTTTATGCTGGAATTTTGGCTAGCTTGATCTGTGTTACCAGTTGTGAAGACACAGAGCTGCAATTACTTGCATCTACATGCTTATATTCTTTCAGTTAATAAAGGAAAGAGATACAGTAACAAAATGTAGAGAAATCTAGATCGAAAGAGAACTAAAGCATAATCAGGACACAACTGGGAAACGTTTTATGCACTAGCTGTGGGATTCAAGGTGAGGTTTTTGTGTGGCCTCAGTGCTCTGGGTAGCGGAACCAGTCTTGAGAGGGTAGAGGAGTCTTTGGGTGAAGTTCACAGCATCTGCACACCAGTCCCGAGGTTTAGTGGGAGGGGGCAGGTGTAGAGTGGTGGCTTGGAGAGGCGAGGTGTGAAAATTCCTGAAACGAGCTGACAAGTGTTGGCAGACACTGCTTTATCGGGAAACTCATCTGTAAGTTAAAATTGTTCAGACTTGTGAAATGGTTGTTTGTAAGAATAAACAGATGATGCGGCATAGGTTCAGGCTTGATCCTGTGGTAGTACAGCAATGGGTGGTCTTAGCAGAGAGGCACAAATGACCGTCCTAGAGAGGTCACTGTGGCCTGACTGTGCTTCTCCACCTACATTCTGGTAGGCTAGGCATGAAAACGGAGGCTGTACACAGTCCTCACGGCCACAGGTGGGTGCAGACAGGCTAATTCTTGGCTACCAACCCAAAACATAGAAGATGTTCTCTCCACTTAATAAAGAACATTGGTCTAAAAATAAGTGACATTATCATGAGGGTAACTGAATCCACTGAATTTATTTTTAAAATAAGAATGTCCTAAATTTTGTGTGCAATGGTTTGAAGATTCAAGAACTAATTTTGATGTCCCAATGAAATACAGATTCTTTATTGTCTGTAACATATCTAATTGGTGTCATAGGCAGCTAGGGTCCTGGGTCACTGTACAGAGCTAAAAACATCTTTAACTTTAACAGCATGAGTGGCTATGATGGAAATCCTTCCTGGTCAAATAGTGTATGATTCAGAGTCCTTCAGTAATTCAGACTCTGTGAAAAATGATTCAATGATGGTCTGATATGGGAAGTTGTTAATAGTTACTAAGTCCAGTTCTGAATCTGGTCCTGGCCATGGGATTTTCTCTACCACTGAGTAGAGCTCACCTGAGGGAGACGGAAGTCTCCAATTGGTTATCCATGGCCTATCATTTGCCTTTGCCATTTCATCAGACCAGACTTGGGCTCACCTACTCACACAGAGCCTACACGAGTCCCCCAGTCATTTAGTGTGGGTCCTCCTAGGCCAGGTATCCATCAGTCCACCCCCAGGTATGGGGCAAGCACAGCTGAGATCAGGAAAGCTGTCTACCCCCCCCCACACACACACACACTCCACCGTGGCTATGGAACATTTGCCGTGATGCCTGTCTGGCAGGAGCAGGGTACTATGAGCAGGCTTTTGAAGGTTCCTTCTGCTCAGGTTCTGCCCTTGATTTCCACTCCCCTGTCTGCTGTGATGTGAACAGCCTCTGCCACACTCTCCTGCCTCCAGGAACTGATCTGAGCTGCTTCACCATGCCTCCCCAATGTGATGGAGTGAAACTTCTGAAATGGTTAGTCAAGATAAATCTTCCCCAGGGCTGGAGAGGGCTCCGCAGTTAAGAGCGCTTGCTGCTCTTCAGAGGACCAGAGTTTGGTTCCTGGGACCCATATTGGGCAGCTCACATCTGCCTGCAACTCCAGCTCTGTGGCATCTGGTGCCCTCTTCTGGCCTCTGGGGGCACCTGCACACATGTGACATATACACTGAGGCACACACACACACACACACACACACACACACACACACACACACTTTTTTAAAAATCTTTTAAAAAATGAATAACTCTCCTCCCTTAATCTTTTTCCATTGGGTATTTTGGTTACAGCTGCAGAAAGGTAACTACCACAGAATGTATATAAAAATTTACTGAGAGAAATACCTCTGTGACAGAAAATGAAGAGGATGCTATAGGAAGCAGAGCTGTCAAAAGGCAGAACAAGTCTGGCCCCAAGTAAAAGGAATCAGGAAGAAAAACTGAAGAAACACATCCTAGACCGCCATGCCGTAAGCACGGTGTCATGGGAAGCCTCAGCTGGTGTCAAAGAAGCCATAGGAACAGGGGAATCTTAGCACCCTCACACCCAGCTATTGGTTGAGAGAAACTTGTGGGAAGCATGGCCTTGGCACACACATAGCCATGGATCTCAGCGACATTAGTTGGTCAGTTTACCTGGCTTTCCCATGGCTGCCACAGTTGGACAGAATTTCTGTGGTGAGGTTTCACTGGCATGATATCCTGTCCTGAGGACATAAACAAATGTCTACTCTCCTCAGATAGTGAGCTGACAACCGACCAAAGTGTGAATACAATCAACATCCAACTTAGGCAACCAGTGTGTTTTATTGGGGTTACTTATAGGGACAGAAATGACTCAAAACAGCTGCATCACCCAAATCGACCCCCACCCCAGCATGGATGAAACCTCACAAAAGCTGGAAGCCTGAAGCTTCCTGCACAGCCTGTGGATAGCTCAATAGGTTGGAGAGTGTCCTTTCCTGGTGGCTCAGTCCTTACTGCTTATATATGGTTGAGGAGGGAGGAGCCTAGTGAATATGGTCAGTTTCAGGGACTTCCTGAAGTCATTCAATTATTTACTTCTTGAGCTTAATGAGCTTCCCTGGAGGATGGAATGCTTTACCTCTCCTTTAACATTCTGTGTCTTAAACTTCCCTCCAACAAGGAGGGTTTTAATCTCAGAGGACACTGCTGTTCAACATATGGACGGGCACGTGTCTACTCACTGTACACCAACCATTCTCATATGGGCAGTTCTGCCTCCTAGAGTCATTTTGGAAATGTCTGTGGCTAGAGACATATGGAGAGGACTTTGGAGATCTTCCAAGAACTTTGGATTTCACTATGACTGACATAGAGAGCTATCTGAGAGTTTGGAGTCTTCTTGACTGATCTTAAAGAACTAGGCTGTAAGGGACACAAGAGCAGAAACAGGGAGATCTGCCAGGAAGTATTGTGATTATCAAAGGGAGAGGAGCCTGGGGTCAGGGAGGAAGGAGATGATAATGCACCACTCACCTCTGAATGAAGTTGTAAGAGAGAGCCACCAGGACTTGGAAAAGATTGGTTATAGGGTGTGAGAGGAGTGGAGCATGGGCCCTTAGAGAGACAGAAATGATACTCTGTGGATACAGGGAGGTTGAATGGGGCAGGGATTTTTGGAAGGTGAGAGGGGAGAATAGAAATTGAGCTATGAATTTATTAGTTCTGAAATGCCTATCTAGTCATCTCACTGGGGATGATGAGCTAGTATTTGAAGTCTTTGTAGAGGAAGAGGTCTTCCCTGGGGCCTCACTTAACTATTTCTCATAGTAGGGTTTGCTCTGTGTTGGTTCCCCTCTGTGATGCAAACTAAGAGGGGCTTTATTAACTGAACTACAGCAAGAGGAAGAGGTGGAGTCACACACTGGCAATGAAATACAGGTCTTAGCCAAAGTCAGACATGTGGTCACAGTGAAATTTCAAGAGGACGAGGAAGGGCTATTCTGTTAGGTGTTTGGGAAAGGAGGACCAGAAATATGGGTAAATAACACTAGCACCTACTGGATATGGAGATATGTGATAGGGAATCACCACCACACAGGAATTAATGTCATAGAATATTATTTTTAATTAATTAATTAATTTTTTTATTGTTGGTTTTTCGAGAAAGGGTTTCTCTGTGTAGTTTTGGTGCTTGTCACTCTGTAGACCAGGCTGGCCTTGAACTCACAGAGATCAGCTTGTCTCTGCCTCCTGAGTGCTGGGATTAAAAGCGTGTGCCACTGCCGCCCGCCCAGCAGCAGAATATTATTTTAAGATGTGTTATATTTGTTTATGCTCTGGAACATTTGTTGAATGATATAAAGATGTGTCACATTCTTTTATGTTGCATTTGTTTAACTCTGGGAAGCTGTGTTACTTTGCCTGTTTAAAACACCTGATGGTCTAATAAAGAGCTGAATGGCCAATAGCGAGGCAGAAGAGAGGATAGGCAGGGCTGGCAGGCAGAGAGAATAGATAGAAGGAGAAATCTGGGAGGGAAAAAAAAGCAAGAGAACAGGAGAGGAGGATGCTAGTGGCCAGCCACCCAGCCACCCAGCCACCCAGCCACCCAGCCACCCAGCCAGCCACAGAGTAAGAGAGAAAATAAGATATACAGAAGTAAGAAAAGCCCAGAAGCAAAAGGTAGATGGGATAGTTTAAAGTTAAGAAAAACTGGCTAGAAACAAGCCAAGCTAAAGGCCGGGCATTTATAATTAAGAATATGCCTCTGTGTGTGATTTATTTGGGAGCTGGGTGGTGGGCCCCCCAAAAGAACAAAGAGCCAAAAGATTAAGAGTAAAAAATAACAACTACATGTAAAGCCGTGGGACTGGTGGGGATGAACAGGAAGTACAGAGACAATAGAAAGTTTGAGAACAGAGCCCTAGGGAACTTCACTATCTAGAGTCCATCAACTCAGATGACATGACAAGCTTAAAGTAATTGTTCTGTTCCCTTTGGTTACGCAAATAATCTTAACTCTAGGATGAAGTAATAAGCCCAAAACATTGTAAGCTATGTAAGTAACATTTTAATCTTTGTGTTACTCATGTGAATCTCCCTCCCTCCCTCCCTCCCTCCTCCCTCCTCTCCCTCCCTCCCTCCCTCCCCTCCCTCCCTCTCTCTCCCTCTCTCTCTCTCTCTCTCTCTCTCATGTGGTATATACATACATGTGTATGCATAGGTATGTGCTTCTGTGTGTATGTGCAGAAGCCAGAGAAGGCATAGTGGGTGTCCTCTATTACTTTCCACTTTATTACTTGAGCAGGATCTCTCTTGAACCCAGAGCTCATGTTTTTGGCTACGGTGGCAGCAGTTGGCAATCCTATGGGCCCTTCTGTCTTTGCTCCCCACAAGTAATGGGAATACAGGTTTGCGAAAGACTATTACCCCTTCGTTATGTGGGTGCTGAGATCTGAACTCAGGTCCAAATAGTTTGAGCAAGTGCTCTTGACCGCTGAGCCGTGTGAACTATTGTGTTTTTAATGAGGCTTTAAATTAAGATCACTTGGTTTACTTATAAAATTTATAAATCGGTTTTCCTAGATTCATGAGGTTTTACTCACTAGATTTATAAGTTTGCTTTTGATGTTTGAAGTTTTTTTCAGATAATTTAGTTATGTTACATTTGTGCCTGTGGTTTAAAATCTCTAAAGGAATTTAATCAAGTTTGTAAATGTGTTGACTATTTTAGGGGCAAAATCTATCAAATATCCAAGCTTACTGAATATAAACTAAAAATAAAGTGGAAATATGCTTTATTTTAGCACAAGACATTACTAGGTCTATAAATAAATAAAGGCTTTTACGAAGACTAATAGTATCAAGCATTCTTTGCCACGGAGAGTACTCCATGGATCCTGGAAGTTCACCCAGTACCGCTCTCCCCACCATGATGGCATCAGAGGAGCAACTAGCCAATCTATGGGGAGCAGGGCCCCATGGGCGACTCTACCTCCGGGACAGGCTGAGCTGTTGTTCGACATCTCTTTGTTGTCAGTCACTGTTCTGATGGGCCTGCCTTTCAACCTGACGGGTGGAGGTCTTTCTCTGATGGACTGAGACTGACCTAATTAAGCATTTTGGATATTATTGACTATTTGGGATCATGGTCATGTTCTATGCTGGGTTCTTCAGCTTCAAATCACCATTCATTTGGAGTGATTGTTATCCTTGTCAGAGAGACCTCCTTTTGACAGTGTTCTTCTAACAGCCTTGGGTCTATTCATGTTCAAGAACTTCTGAGTTTCCCATACTTCTGGGTCATCATTGAGTCAACAGTGAGTCCTTTTGCTGGGACCATCCAGCCTCCAGTTCTTGGCACTTGGCAAAGCTGTTGGGAGCATTGTTGACACTACTTTATGATATGGAGTGATTGGGCAGTGTAGTAGAATTGTACAATGGCTTCCTGTCCCACCCCCTCTGTGTGGATAGTGTGGGGACCATAGTTGCTTGTGTAGCGAGAGGGTGTGGTGGTTTATTGACCAGTGGAGCTGTGGTGTGGCTGGTTTTTGAATGGGGCACAGTCTGGAGTGAGGATTTTTGGAATGGGGCACAGTCTGGAGTGACGATTTTTTGAATGGGGCACAGTCTGGAGTGAGGAGGGAGAGGTGTTTGTGCCCTTTGCGCCACACCTGTGCTCTGTGATCTCCAGTTAATTTAATCATTGGGTGCCTTGTTTATCTACAAAACATGGCTAACAACTCCATTGTATTGTTGAGGATCAAATGAGGCAGGCACACAAACTAATTACCACGCTTTTTTTTTCTTATCAATTAAGGTCTGGCTGGGCAGTTACATAGTCCAACATAGCCTCAGACAATGCTCCTTTAACATGGTAAAATGCTTAATAAGTATTAAATAATTCTATGCTCTTATTATTTTCTGTCATCTATTTGAGTTACTTCAAATTGGCTAGTATGCCAGAACAAGGAGGGTGGGGAGACCCTTATCCTGATTCTTCTATTCAAAGAAAAATAATTTGAATTCTGGTTCATAATTCATTTGAATAATGCAAGGAAGAATCCATGCAAGCCTTACCGTGGAATGGGGAACTTTTTAGATCTAATTCCTTGTTTTCTTTTCTAATTCCTTGTGTTTTAGCTGAGTCTTTCTGAACTCTCACCACCTTGGTGAACACTGGGGATGAGTCACCAGGCACAGGCAGGCACTTGCAAGAGACAGGAGCTCAAAACTCCAAGCTTCACCATGGAAGGTCACTTCTGTTCATCAGGAAGAGGTCTGGGTGTTTAGCCCTGTTGGCAGCTGACCTTGGTCCTTGGCAAGCATCTCCTGTGAGTTTGGCATGTGGTGGATGTAGGCAGGTTGATTCCACTCTACCCCATATCCTCCCATGCCCACAGCCAGCATGAAGGTCACAGGTCTTTCTTTTAAATCACTTGCATGTTTAGACTTCCCAAGTCATGCTGACTAAGATACTGTTGTGAGCCAAAACCAAATCTTTGTCTTTATTCATTCATGTATGTATCCATGTCTCCAAGATAATGATGGATGGTGCATTAGTTGGGCCTCAAACCCAGGGCCACACCCAGCCCCCAGATCCTTACCTGGACATGAAAAGCACAGTGAAGTCATTTGGCAGTGTGCAAAGAGCAATGCATCTGCAGAGGAGGCAAAGCCAGGATCAGTAGTGTGGAGTCACGATGATAATGTGTATCCTTAGTCTAATAAGCTAAGAACGACCTTTAGTCCCACAGTTTCCTCTTTAAACCTATGACTCCTGTCTCAGCATGAGTCAGTCAGCAGGCATATCCCAGCGGAGGGGGTACAAACTGCAAAATCAGTGCTCAAAGACATCAAAAGCATGGGAAATCTGAGAGATCGTCACAGCCAAGGGAGGCCTCCGGAGACATAGTGAACAAGTATAGAGTGGCATCCCAAATGGTCCCTGGAGCCAGAAGGAACACTGAGTGTAACTGAAGGATATGCAGATAGAGTTTGTATAGTTGCTGCTGGCTCATTAACTAAAAAGGAGATCAAACCCACACGAGATGCTGAGGACAGGGAAAGTGAGTGTGGGAGTATGGGAATTCTTTGTAGTTTTGGCAAATTTTAAATGAATCCAAGAGCATCCTAAAATTGAAATTCTTGTTTTTAAGACTCTATCCAGGAGAAATTGACAGTGAAGCACCTTGGTCTGTTGACTGTGGTTGTCACTGGGAAGAGAAAGGAGGTGAGGGTTGAGAGCTGGCCTGTTGAGCCCCTAATGGGTGTGGGGCAGTGTTGCAGGATGTTGTTTTAAGGTGTGTTACTTTTGTTTATGTTGCATTTGTTTAACTCTGTGAAGCTGTGTTACTTTGCCTGTCTAACACACCTGATTGGTCTAATAAAGAGCTAAATGGCGAATAGCAAGGCAGGAGAAAGGATAGGTGGGGCTGGCAGGCAGAGAGAATAAATAGAAGGAGAAATCTATGAGGAGAAGAAAGGTCAAGGAATGAGAGAGGAAGGAGGAGGACTCCAGGGGCCAGTCACCCAGCTACCCAGCCAGCCACGTAGTAAGAGTGAAAGTAAGATACACAAAAGTAAGAAAACGTATAAACCCAGAGGCAAAAGGTAGATGGGATAATTTAAGAAAAGCTGACAAGAAACAAGCCAAGCTAAGGCCAGGCATTTATAATTAAGAATAAGCCTGTGTGTGTGTGTGTGTGTGTGTGTGTGTGTGTGTGTGTGTGTGTTTATTTGGGAGCTGGGTGGAGGGCCCCCAAAGAGTAAAGACCAAAGATCAAAAACAGCCAACAGGACAGGGCGGGGAGACAGGAGTGGAAAAGATAGGTGGGCTCTGTCCTGCAGGGAGGATTGGACATGCTCTACTGCATCTGGCTTTCTTTCAGTGCACATGACCTACTTTCATAAACTGACTTTTATGAATTAAAAACAACATGCAAGATCTGGATGTAGTAATGGACCCCTGTAATCCTGGCACTTGCAATGTGGAGGATCTGAAGTTCAAGTCCACCCTGAATCATGTGAGACCCTGTCTTTAAACAAAGCAAACTAAAACTAACCCAAAGGTAAGTTTGAGGTTGTTGGGGTTTTTTTTAGAGTAAATATTTTAAATTTTAGAGTAAACACTATGTATATCAGTTTTGAATCTATTGCTTCCTCCTTAGCCTGCTAATTTTCACTTCAAAATTCCCAGTGAATAAATAGAAACACGCTAAACACTTAATGGATAACTCTTCCCACAATATGACTCAGGCTGGCTTCAAACTCATGATCCTCTTGCCTAAGCCTCTGAATGTGGTACCCTAAGCTAGCTGGGCCATCACACCTGGTTTCCCAATATTTAATTTATTTCATTTCACTTTGTTTTAAACAACACATGATCTGACCTAGAAGGGCTTCTTGGAAAGGTTTGAGAGAGAGAGAGAGAGAGAGAGAGAGAGAGAGAGAGAGAGAGAGAGAGAGAGAGAGAGAGAGAGACTGAGTGTCTGGTGTGTGTGTGTGTAACAAATTGCTTTACCACCAAACTTTCCCCAGCCTGGAAAAGATTTTTCCCTCAGGACAGACCCAGCCTTTTTCCACAGTCATAGCCTTTACTCTTTTTATCAGTGCTGGTCCACATCCCGAGGGAGGTTAGTCCTCTTTGCCTGCATTCAGTTCTAAATGATTTCATTTCTTAATAATTTATTTATTTATTTATTTATTTTTTTAAAAGATTTATTTGTTATATATACAGTATTCTCTGCATTGTCCTAAGCAGAGGGCACCAGATCTTATTACGATGTTTGAGCAATGTGGTTGCTGGGAATTGAACTCAGGACCTCTGGAAGAGCAACCAGTGCTCTTAACCTCTGAGCCATTATGTTTTACCTGCATGTATGTGCACCACATGAATGCAATACCTGAAGAGGCCAGAAGAGGTCATCAGATCCCCGGAACTGGAATTACAGATGGTTGTGAGCCCCATGTGGGTGCTGGGAATTGAACCCAAGTCTTCTATAAGAGACAGCCAGGACTCTTAACCTCTCAGCCATGTCAGCTATTAAATTATTTATTTGTCAATGTAAAGATAGGGCCTGTCACTTGTAAAAATATAAAAAACATTGCTAGCATTTTTATCTTAGCTTGCACAGGTCCACTCACACAGAAAAGAATAACCTTATGTTCTTGTATTTCATCAATTTGTGTATTTATGTATAATAAATAAGAAAACCACACATAAAGATTATCAACTGTTGATATAACGTCTTCTCCTTCCCTGTCTCTTAAAATCTAGCCCCACCCATGACATCTGAAAACCCATACTGTTAGGAAACTACTCTTTGTACCATAGGTCGGCTTAAGAAAAGGCAGATGAGGCAATTCTGGTCAATAAGAGACTTAAAAATAAGTCCACCAATAAATTCTGGGAAATCACCTTCATCCCACAAAGGAGAAGCAGTCACTGGTCCTCAACTGGATGCTGCTTCATCTGAACCGCATCCTGTTTATATGGGAAGCCTAGTGGAACTTGTTGGATACAGACTTCTTGTAAGGACATGGTTGAAGATGGTTTGTGCATGTCGATAAGCTGTGATTTTCTTAGTTCTGCAGCTGAGAACAGCTTGACGTGTGTGTGTGTGTGTGTGTGTGTGTGTGTGTGTGTGTGTGTGTGTAGAAGTCTAATCTCATTGGCTAGGCTGATTGATTTGTTGACTGGAACTTTCCAGTTCTTCAAACTGAGCACTCCTGGGTGGTTAATAGACTAGGTTATAGCCTGGGTCCTCGCTGCTCTAACAAGCTAGGCTTGCAAACCTACACCAATCAGCCAGCTAAAGAGGCAAATATAGTAAGAAACAGAGAACGGAGGCTTATCAATGCAGCCGCATTGGGAAGGGGAAAAAATGAAGAGGCCCAGTGACTCCCACCATGCTTTATGGGAAGGCTCCAGAAATTGACCTAACCAGAGCAGGAAGCAGCAGCAGAAATGAGAGTGATACATACACAGGACAGCTGGAGTCAGGTGGTCTAAGCCACAGCACCCCCAGAAACTCGGCATGTTTATTCTATACAGTTGGACAAGATATGGGGTTATTGCATATAGCTGAACAAGGAGGGGGTTATTAATGCAGATAAACACGGAGGCTCATCTTTCTAGGGCAGTGATTCTTATAAGCAGGTTGTAACCTCTTTGTGGGGATCGCCTAAGACCATCAGAAAACAGACATTACATTACGATTCGTAACAGTAGCTAAACTACAGTCATGAAGTAGCAACAAGAATAATTTTATGGCTGGGGGTCACCATGGAGGAACTGTGTTGAGAACCACTGCTCCAGGGGTGTCTCTGCAGGGGAGCAGTCTTCAGGCTGTAAACAGGGGTGGGGGAGGGCCTAAGAGGACATTTACTGACCATGCCATCAACACTTACACTCAGACCAGAGGGAGGCTTTGTCTCCGCCTCACCCCCGGAAAGCTTTGCCACTTGCACGGGTCTGCGGTATTGGGGTCCTTGACATGGCCAACCCATATAAAGCAGTGCACACTCACCAGGGACTTCACTCACTCCCTACACCCCACAAGTCTATATTCGGGGTACTGACATGAGGTTTAAGTTTAAACAGAGGTGAAGAGCCAACAAGATGGCCAAGTCTGAGGACCTGAGTTCAATCCCCAGAACCCACTGTGGAAGGAGAGAACAGACTCCTCAAAGTTGTGCTCTGACCTTTACACACTTGCATGTCCAGCAGGCAGACAGGCAGGCAGGCATCTCCCCCCCAATGAACACGTATACACAGGACACACAATAATGAATGAATGAAGGGACAGAGGGACGGAGGGAGGGACAGAGGGATAGAAAGGGTAGCAGGATAGTTTAACTATGCACATAAGCTGTATCCTGTTCAGTAGAGGGTGAGAGGTAGCTAAATATTCGGGTCAGGAGGGACTCCTGCCCATCACTGTCATCGCTCAGGGGTCTCAGCTCTGGCCTCTTCAGCAAGGTGGTCTAATAAATTGTCAGAACTGTGTGGAATCTCGTTCCTTCTCTGGCTGCCACCAGGCTTCAGCCTTTCCCCTCCCCCAAATGAGATTCCTGGGGAAATGTGAATTCTTTGGGAACCATTGTTTCAAAAGTCTGCCAGCGCAAGTGCCCGGTTTAAAATGTCTTGTCTCTTGTCAGGTCAGTTATGTAGCTCTTTCCTCTCTAGAAATGCTACATCAACAGGCGCGTTTGCAATTTCTGCCCTCTAACACATCCTGCATATCTTTCCATATTAATATATAAGTGCTTCCATTTTGCTAATTTGCAGCAACGCTTCCTTTGGATGAGTCATCTCACTAGTATACATTTAAAATGTTTAATTATTATTATGTGTGCATGCAAGAGTGTATGATGTGTGTGAGTGTGGGTACAAGTGCCATGGTGCACACATGCAAGTCGGAGACAACTTTGTGAGTTTTTCCCCTTCCATCTTCCTGTGTGATTCAGGAATTGCGCTCTGGTCGCCAGTCTTCTGCAGCCTTTGCCCACTGAGTCATCTCACTGGTCCTCTCCAATATACCTTTAATTCATCAGGTCTGTTCTTTCCGACAGTTATATTGTCCCCTGTTGGCTTTAGAAGAAGAGTTTTATAAGCGTTCACTTCTCAAATCTTTTTTTCTCTTCACTTGTAAGACTTTATAATGTTGAGTAAACAAATCCATAAATGAAAGACACTTGGAGGGGGCGCCATGATCACTTAGTGAGTAACGGCACCTTCTGTCAGGCGTGATGGCCTGAGGTCAGTCCCTGGAACCCCCCTGCTGGAAGGAGAGAGCTACCTCCCAGAAGTCGTCCCCTGCGCTCCACACATGGTCAGGGGCGTGTGTGTTGTCACGTGTGTGTCCACACACAATAACAACATTAAATATTTAACAATTTAAAGCCTTTGGAGACACAGTCTCATAGGTTGGCTTGTTTCTGTCAGATCTGTCCCCCCACATCGGAGACCTTCCCCATCCCATCCAGAATTTGCTGTTATCCCACGAAAGGGACTCCAGTCGCTCCAAACAGTGTTTCCAGACTTTTAACGTTGAAATGAATTTGTAGGAATTTAGGTTTTACCCGACTTTGAAGCTCACAGTAGAAAAATGAGACATTTTTCTGGAGAATAACTAAAACGATGTTATTCAATGACAAAGCCTTCAGAATTACCTCTGGAGAAACCTGAGGCCGGCAGCTCACACCTGCAATCTCAGCACCGGGAGGCTCAGAAAGAAGATTGCTATTCGTCTGGGGCCAGCCTGGGCTACATAATGAATCCCAGGCTGGCCTAGCTACAGACTGAGCTCTTGTCTCAAAAAAAAAAAAAAAAAAAAAAAAAACAAAACAAAAAACAAAAAAAAACCAAAAAAACAACAACAACAACAACAAAAAAAGAACTCAGGAGCCAGGAATGAGTCAGCAGGACATAGGCTCAAGTCACCCAGAGTCCCTGCTTTCCTTCAACTGAATGAAAAAAAGAAAGGAAAGGATGTGATTGCTCCTAGTCAGGTGTAGGGGAAAGTTTATGGTAATTATGTGGGGGAGCAGAGCCAGAGGCAGAGACATCTGGGAGAGCCCAGAGTGGACATGACCAGACTGAGCTGGGCCATGTGGAGAGAAGGGGAGGGGAGAGAGGGGAACCAGATACAGCAGCCAGGAGGCCAAAGGTACAAAAGGGTGGGTAACCACAACGTCTGGATTATATAGGGAAGAGCCTCTGGGGGAAGGGCAGCCCAGCCCCAGGGCTGGAGAGTTCCGGTTAGAGGGCAGGGCATGCCGGCCATACCCTGTAACAGGTAGAGACTGAGGGACGCTGGGAGAACCTGGAGGCCAGGTCCTTTTGGGTGTGTTAAATAGGCACCTCAGCTCTTTGTCCTGGGTTTGAAACTTTTATCAACATCTACACATGGCCGCTGGAAGGAAAGATAATAAACCCTGTAGCAGGGGGAAAATGCAGTGAGGGTGGAGAAGGCCTATAGACTGGGCAACAATGGTGGCCACTGGGCACAGGACAGCGTCCGGCACTTTATCAGACGATACCAAGGGAAATGGGGCATCTCTCAACGGGTCTTCCACACAGGAAACTGTGACTTGGGCTTAAATATAACTACATGGCTGGTTGTTATTGATTCTTAACAAAACATTAATTAGCATCTGCACCTCTAAAGCTAGTTCACTTGTCCTGTTCAGCCTCTTTCTTTTCAAATCAATTTGGATTTTCAAAGATGGAGAGTTTAGTGGGTGGCACCTTACCCTCAGTCACCTTCTCTGTCATTCCAGGGCAGGAGCTGATGCGGAGGCCGTGGAGGAGTGCTGTTTATTGGTTTACTCTCAGTGGTTTGCTCAGCCAGCTTTCTTACACACCCCAGGACCACCTGCCCAAGGATGGCACCACCTACTATGGGCTGGGCCCTCCCACATCAAACCATAATTAGAAAGTGCCTACAGGTGGATCTTATGGAGACATTTTCTTAATTGAGAGTCCCTCTTCCCAAATGGCTTTAGCTTGTGTCAAATTGACATAAAACTAGCCAGGACAAAGGTGCTGATCTCTTTATCAAGTCCAGCTGCTTTTTCTGCTCCAGGGGTCTGCAGCTTTAGCTCCACTGTTCACATTTCCCTAAGCATTCTGGTCTTCCAAACTCCCACTAGAATGGCACATTAAATATTGCTTACTGCACTCTAGGGTTTCTTTAAGCCAAATTTCCAAAGCTCATGCATATTCCTCTCAATTGCCTAACAACCACATGGTCAGGTTTATCATAGCAATAGGCCCACTTCTTGTACCAATTTTTGGTATTAGTTACTTGCATCATTTCTATGACAAAGTATCAGACAAAGGTAAATAACAGGTTTTCCACCCCCACCCCAATAAATTTGTCTGATGACAGCAGTAAGCCAGATCAAGCCAAACTGAAAATGTATAACAGCAGGTCTATTGAGCAAAGCAACTCCTGGACAGGTTCTCTGGTCTCAGAGAACGAGGCCAGAGAAGTCAAGCACCTGAGCTAAGGCAGGGAGATTTTATAGGTTGTAGACAAGGGGTGATGATGTGTCTGCCACAAGATGGGTTTGTACCCAAGTAGAGTCATCAGCTGAGTGCTTAGCAGAGACTTGGGTGGTTGGTAGCATTAGGGGAAGAAGTGGCAGTAATTGCAATAGCCACCAAGAATGCAGTGGACCTGGGCTTTTTGGTGCCTTTCCTTTGTTGGGAGACTCTCTGAGAGGACAGGGTTTGGAGAAGGAGTGGTGGCAGAGAGAGGGAGATGGGGAGGGGGAGGGAGTAAAGGGAGATGGGGAGGGAGAGGAGTAAAGGGAGGGGTGAGCCAGAGGCTTCAATCAAGCAGTAATTTAAGGAGAAAGTGTTCTAGTTTACAGTTTGAGAGTGCAGTCCATCATGGGTAGGGAAGGCACGGTGGCAGGATGTGAGGTCGCCGGTTGCATTGCATTGGCTGTCAGGAAGCATCGAGGGATGAATACTGGTCCTCAGTTTACGTTCTCCATTTATTCAGTCTGGGACCCAACCCTTGGGATGGTGCCACTCTTCAGAGTGGGTGTTCCCTCTCAGTTAAGCCTTTTTGAAACAACTTCAGAGTTCGGCTGGGAGGAGCATTTCCATGTTGGTCCCGAATCTAGTCAAGTTGCTAATGAAGTCCAGCCAGCCCACCAGGTCTTTGTTGACAGTGATGAGACTGTTAACATTCTCTCATAGAAGGAAGGGGTTGGCAGAGTTAAAGGTCCTCACCTGAGGTGCTAGTCACTGCCTTCTCTCGCCCCAGCACAGGACGTAGTGAAAGGTTGACTAGGAGGTGAGGACTTTTAAGTGGCCCAGTGGCCCAGCCGCCCAGTGCTCCTGCACTTGGAAGTAACCCCAGGGAACTCACTGGTCCACAGAACGTCGGTCCCCACCTCCCTATCTGGCTGCACTTCCCCCGAGGTCCCATGGTGAGCAGGGGACAGAGACAGTCGAAAGGGACACTGAAAATAGAGGCAGCGAAGGAGTCGGAGGCCCTTGCTCAGGAAGGGACCTCTCAAACTGCCTCACAGCTGGCTGCAGATTTTCTGCTTCATCTCACAGCTTTCTATAAATCGTAAGACCACCATAGTCACAGGGAGGGAAGAATTAGGGTTTTCTTTCCACATTTTGGCCAAACTGTAAGTAAGTCTACCTTCTTTTCTAAAATATTAATTTTTATTTCTTCGTTTCCTTCTGAGAGAAACTACTAAGGCAAGGGGTTACGGCCCTGAGTGCCTGGTAATGAACGCTTTTTTACGTCACTGTCAGTGATGCCATGCTACCCTCCGACGAGGGTTCTTGAAGACTGGGAGTGATACAGAATAGGCTGGGAACAGTTCCTGGCACTTAGTGAGCACTGTGTAAATATTTGTTATCCTAAGTTTTGGATTAATTCCAAGAGAAGTCATCTGGTTTCCTAACATTCGAGTACCAAATTAGATAAAAATAGCAAGTTAAAGAATGTCCAAATGGCGAACCAACGTCTTGTTCCTTTAAAGTTTGTTCTGAAAGATGGCAGGTGAACAGACTTCATGGGAATGCAAACTGTTTCCCAGACATCTAAAAGAACAAGTCTGTCCTTGGTCTGAGGGGAGTTCTCTCCGCTCTGCGTCACTATACTTTTTACCCAGTGCAGGCCGGCCTAGGACTCACAGTTCTCCTGCTTCGACCTCCTAACTGATGGGCCTGTTAGAAATTGGGAGTGGGGCAGGACCTTGATGTGTAGCTCAGGCCCCCTGAACTCTTGACTCCCCTGCCTCAGTTTCCTGAGTGCTGTGATTACAGATATGCACTACACCTCTGGTTGTGTTTTAAAAACAAAAGATGCTTGTCCTAAAGAAGTGTAACAATTGTGGGCAAGGTAAGAGTCCCCCAGCTGTGTCTGAGTCCTGGTCCCTTCTCTGACCAAGTAGACAGAGATTGGAGATGAATCAGACCGCTAGTCAGTGTGCCATGACAAGCAGTGAGCATGTCATCACATCACCGGAGTGGAGTCTTCAGCCCGTCACATATCTGGGACCCCGGGGCTCTGGCCTCTCTTTGGTAATTTAAAGACCACATTGGTTGCTTCTGACTTCATAGCTGGAAAAGGTCCACACACCAAGACATGACAGCGCCGTTAGAAACTAGCACCATTGGAAGCTGCGGAAGGGAGGAAAAGCCTAGGGCATCTGAATAAAAATGCAGTCTTGCCCACACTTTGATTTTGACCACTAAGGCTCATTTTGGACTTTTGGCCTCCAGAAGTATTGTTGGGAGCCACGAAGTCAGTGGTGATTTGCCATAACAACAACAGAATAGGAAAAGAATGTGGTTTCTGTCTTTCTTTCTTTTCTTCTTCTTCTTCTTCTTCTTCTTCTTCTTCTTCTTCTTCTTCTTCTTCTTCTTCTTCTTCTTCTTCTTCTTCTTCTCCTCCTCCTCCTCCTCTCCTCCTCCTCCTCTCCTCCTCTCCTCTCTCCTTCTCCTTCTTCTTCTTCTTCTTTTAAGACAGGGTTTCTCCGTGTAGTTCTGGTACCTGTCCTGGATCTCTCTGACCAGGCTGGCCTCAAACTCTGTCTCTGCCTCTTGAGTGCTGGGATTAAAGGTGTGCGCCACCGCAGCCCAGCAAGAATGTGATTTCAACCCAGGCAAAATGACATTTAGGAGTCCCGGGTGCCCTGTCACGTCAAACCTTTCCTAACAGAAAGACAAATATCACAGTTCAGATGCTTTGGCAGCGCTGTTATTGGGGTGAAGTTGAACCCGGGAGACTGTGGTTCCAGGACGCTATCTGAAATGGAGAGGAATCCGCAGGCTGCCGTGGCACTGGGGGCTGGGATCTGTCTCCTGCTTCAACTGTGCTGAGATACAACCCAGGGATTCCCTCTCTTTCAACCCCCAATGATCTTCCATTCTCCTTCCCAGCATCAAGTTCCAAGGGCATCTTCTCCATCGCTTGCTTGCAGAGCCAGCCAAAAGGTTTTCTAGGCGATGAGCTCCTTAGTGCCCGCCCACCGTGGGCCGGCCATTCCTAAGAATTATTCTGTCTAGCTGGAAGCTGCAGTTGGCTATCCAGTTTGCATCTGTGGGCTCCTGTACCTCCCTCTCTGGGTTTTTAGTCCCAAAGATGTGGCTCTGGAGGACGTTGGCCATCTCTTCCTCCTGTTGGCCAGAGGGTGCCGAAGGTCTCAGAGGTGCCGCAGCTCTTCCAGAACATTCATCTCCAGAGGAGAACGAAGCCCTAGACACCAGGGAAGCCACTGTGGCCCCACAGAAGAGCCAGCAAGACGCCTTCTTGGTTCTTCATGGCCTGGGGGTGGCCCTCACTGACCTAATCCTATGATTTCCTGTAGTGCCACTACACAGGGAAGTGAAATTCATCAAGAAGATTCATGACCTGCTGATGAACCTCTTTAGTCTGGTGTGCTTCCAAGATGAACAAGAATCCTCTCCCAAAGCTCACCCTGGGCCTGAGTGAAGTAAAGCACCGCCCACATGTGTGAGACCCTGGGCTTGCTCGATAGCATTATTTAAAAGGGGGTTGAATAATTTCGTGGTTTAAAGGGAAAATGTTCCCCATATGTGAGAGACCAGCTCTGATCTGTTGAAGGGTTCTGGGCAGCCATTGTGGGACAACCTCAAGGACTGAGTAACTACCAGGTTCTGTTCTTGGATGCAATTCTGTTGCCATTGTAGGGAAAAGGGGCTGGCTAAAGAAACCCACTCTGACTCTGGAGCCCAGAACTAGGGAAAGATGGCTCAGATAAGGCCAGTTTGAAAAAAAAAAAAAACACAGTTGAGCTCAAATCAGAGCCATCTCTGCCCCTGGCCAACTTACTTGTGAAACCAACCAATCACAGAGCATGAAGGTAGCACCCTGGCCCTGGGACCCAGGACCAGGGAAAGAAACATGGCCTGGATTTGGGACCTGAGCCAGAGAAATGAACACTTTATCCACAAACCCAGAACCAAGGAAATATGCCCTGACTCTGAAACTAGTACCAAAATAACACTCTTGGTCACTAGAATCAGAGTCAGTAAAAGAAATGTGCCCTGGCCTTAGAATTAGTGTCAAAAAGTCAAGAAAGGCCAGTGAAAGAAACATAGTTGGGCTCTGAAATTAGGGCCATCTCTGTCCCTAGCCCACAAAACTGGCCAATCCCTGGGCAGAAAAACACCTAACCAATCGCTGGTTGACTCCACTTCCAAGATATCCTATATAAACCACCCGGGCTGGTCAGTTGTGGGCTATTCTCTCCACCCTGATAGAGGCAGCTACTCTCCTGGATTCCTCCTTCCCAAATAAATCTCCTTCTCAAAAGAGTTTTGGGTATGAAGATCTTCATTTGCAGGTGCACAGAAGAACCTTGCTGAGACATCCCATAGTGGACAGAACAAGGAGGAGATGAACAGAAGATCCTTGCTGAGATGTCCCTCAGTGGACAGAGCAAGGGAGACTGAAAAAGTAACACTTTTCTCCAGAGCTAGAGGAGATTGCTACATTTCTGCAGTTGTTTCCCTTTGCAGAGTGAAGCAAAAGAAGCAACATCTTAGGCCAGAGAAGCAGAAGTCTGCTAGGAAGCACCTTTAAGTGGGGACTGAGCAAAGCTCAGCTGTAGCAGCTCTCCAGGAGAGGAGCAGGATTGCTATATCCTACAGGGAGACCATCCTCCACCGCACCAGGTATAGCCTGACTCCTGAACAGGATACTCTTCCCTGCTGAGCTGTCCTAGCAGTTCCAGGCCTGATCTCCCAAGCAGTCAGAATACCTTCCCCTCCAGGGCTGAGCTGTCTCTTTGCAGCTCCAGCTGTCAGAGCTGTCCTAAGCAGCTCAAGGTGTTGCCTGACTCCCTAAGTAGTCAGGATACCTTTCCCAGAGTTGCAAAACTCACATTTTGGTGCCAAAACCCAGGACCAAACCCCCAGAGTTGCAACAAATTTACTTACAGTCATTGCTATTTTAAAGTTGATGTGTGTGTATCTAGGGTGTATGTATAATCCATCCCTTGGTCCTGTTCCTCTAGAGAACCCTCACTAAAACTGGCTCAGCCTGGCTCAGAGCTGCACGTTTGGTTGCACCCTTGTTTGAGTCTTGGTGCTCTGAGAAGTCTTTCCAGATACTGACTGCTGACCCAGGCAGACAGAGGCCAGAGTAGTGGTAGGGGACTTTTTTGCAGGAATACAGAAAAAAATCTTATTTTGTTGCTTTGATACAAATTTACCATTAATAATATCAGTAATGTTTGGCATGATGGTACATACCTATAATCCCAGCACTCAGGAGGCTAAGACAGGAATATTTCAAGTTCAAAGCCAGCATGGGCCACACAGTGAGATCCTGTCTCAAAGCAACAATAGTAATAATAACAACACACTTCTTTGGTAATTGGATATGATTCCTAGTGTTAGGTTAAGTAGGTCTTGTCTTTTTATTTAGCAATCCCAGCATGCTCATGGGCTCTTTTGCCAGTAGGTTTCTGTGTTTCATTTGTGTGACTTTGGTTCTCAAACCCTCAAAGGAGTCTCTACCAAACCGTCTCTCAAACCTTTCCAACTGTTGTCCCATGACTAGCCATGGAATTAAGGGGATTTGGATATAAACCTGCCGGGCCTAGTTTTCTCTGTTACTTATACACCTGACCACAGTCACCATTTCCTGCTGACACCTAAAGAGTCCCCTGGAACAGCAGACCTTTGACCATCTTCTAGAAGGACTCCCCTGTCAACGTCAATCATGAGTAGCTTTTGCTGGGGACTTCACAGTGTGTAAGGCAATTTCTACATGACGTAACTTCCCTTGCAATGTTATATGATATATACCTTTTCAGATAACTTCCCCTGCAATGTTATATGATATATACCTTTTCAGATAACTTCCCTGCAATGTTATATGATATATTTTTCAATAACTTCCTGCATGTTATATGATATATACCTTTTCAGATAACTTCCCCTGCAATGTTATATGATATATACCTTTTCAGATAACTTCCCCTGCAATGTTATATGATATATACCTTTTCAGATACTGTTGCTGGAGCCTGGAGAAATGGCTCAGTGGTTTAGGGCAGTGGATGCTCCTCCAAAGGACCTAGGTTCAATTCCCAGCACCCACATGACAGCTCACAACTGTCTGTAACTCCAGTTCTAGGGGATCTGATGCCCTCTTCTGGCCTCTGCAGGCACTGCTGCATGTGATGTAGAGATATACATGTAGGCAAAATAGCCATATCCATATAGGAAAAATAGTTGAAAATAAATCTAAAACAATATTGAAAGGCAGATCGTGTTGCTGGTCTGGGGATACGGCTCTGTAAATAAAGCACTTGCCATGCAAACATGAGAAGGGGAGTTCAGATCCCCAGGATCCACATAAAAGCCAAGTGGCCATGATTCCCCAGGACAAGCTATCTGGATAGACAAGCTGATCAAGCGAGCTCCAGGCTCAGTGAGAGACTCTGCCTCTGTATATACAATAGAAAGCCATCATGGAAAATATCAGTATCAAACTCTGACCTTCACACATGTGCCAATACCTGTGAACAAGTACACACACACACACACACACACACACACACACACACACACACACACGATGCATACATACATAAAATTAAAAAACAAAGCAGTTTGGTGAATGAGAAAAATCAAGCTTTGTAGAGGTGTGTTAAGTTGGTCAACTCAGACTGTGGGGCCATGTGACTGCAGATGTAAATACTCTCTGCCAGCGTCAGAACTGACCTGGAGCTAGCTCATGGACTCCAGTAACATAGGCTATAGCCAGCCTCCCCACCCCACCCCCCCATCTAGTGGAGGCTGCTGCAGCCAGCCTGCACCTGATCCCTCTGCCCCCTGGTCTTCTGCGCTCAATTGCCTCGATGGCCATCGGCCACACCTCCTGCTACTGTCTGGGGCCTCCTGATCACCACAGACGGTTGTGAACTCCACGGTTGGCAGTAGTCAGGCACTGAGATGCAAACTCTCAGTTTCAGGAGTTTGTGACTCAGCACGTTTCCTCCAGTCCAGGGAATGCAATGACCTTTGGTGACAGCCCAGCCCAAGTTGTATGAGAAGCAGGAATCTGGATGTTTCTGGGTCTGAGAGACATTGGCAGGGCCCCAACCCCAGGCCCTTCCCACTGCCAGGCTCCCACCCTGGGGGCCATGAGGCCCTCCTCCAAAGACTAACCTCACAAATGAGTGAGCATGACTTGGCAAAATGTAACTCTCTTGGTGTTGAACAAAGTCTCCTCATGAGTCATTGTTTGTGTCTCTGAGGGCTTGGCTCTAGTTACAGATGCAGGAAGGAGGGGTGGTAGGGTAGAGCCTTCAGTGAGTATTATGTGATCTCCAGTTGGGGGACTAATCTGAGATGGGGGGGGGGGGGGGACTTCTGCTGGTGAGGGTGCCCAGAATTGTGGGCTTACAGTCCTCAGCTCCTCTGGAATCTTGCCCATCTCTCCTCACCCCAGTTCTCAGGACCCTACTCCTTCTGCACAAGTACTCAAACTTGAACGAAAGAGGCAGGCTGTGGCTAATTGGATTTGCACCATAGTTCAGTCCTGGGATCAACCTTTGGATGTTGTTTCCCTGTGGCTTCAGGGGACCAGAGCTGCTCTGAGGGCTGTCCTCGGAACTTCCAGGTCCCTGATATGGACCTGGAGCTGAAAAGCCCAAGATCATCATTTCTTCCCCTATGTTCTCCAGCCCAGGGAGAAGCAGATTCTCCTTGTTTTCATGAAGCTTCCAACACTTGGTCATCGGCACCTAGCTTGCTAAAAGCGTTTTATTACAGGTATCTAAAGGCGATGGTTTCCAGAACTATCTTGCCTGGCAGGCCATGAAGTGTCAGAATCTGCTTTGCCGCTGGAAATCGATTTATTCATGCCCGTAGACCTAATCAGGACAGAAAGCCAGCTCTAGAAAAGCCAGATGCATTTACAGGAGACTCTGCTTCTTTGGAGACACTCAAAGTTCCAGGACTGTAACCGTGCTGTGTTGGGTCTTAGTGGGAGGTGTCTCCCAGCTCAGTTTCAGTTCAGAGATGCAGATTCCACACCAGTATAGACTGTCATCCTTGAGATTCTGAGCCCCAAAAAGCTCTCCTTGGTTATCCGCCTTTTTCAGAACATAAGTGGGCTCTGACAAATGAGTCCAAATCCGTTCTACAAAATTTGGGGTTAGAGAGACTATGTTGCTTCAAAGCAAGGTTTTTCTTTTTTTCCTTTTCAAGTCACAAGTGTTCATAGGAGGTGCTGGAATTGTCTTCTGCTCCTTGTTAATTTCTGAGGTCCCAGAGGGCATGTCTGAGCCTGAGTTACCAAAGAAAGGACCCCAGCCTTATCTGGGCACTGAGGGCCCTCTGGATGATTGCCCCTAACTCAATATGCAGCTGAGGAATGCCTTGAACTCTTGGTCTTCCTGCCTCTGCCCCCACAGTGCTGGGATTACAGGTGTGTGTCATCACGTCCAGCCTCAGCAGGCTGAATACTAACGCATAGGGTCAGCCAGGCCGGATGGAATACTAACTCATAGGGTAAGTTCAGGCTTGGAGTTAAAGCTGCTCATGAGGCTGAGGCAAGATAATCAAAAGTTCGAGGCTTACCTAGGCTACAGAATGAGTTCAAGGCCAGACAGGGCAGGTTAGACTGGGTCAAAAGCAAAAGCCAAAAAGAGGGCTGTGGATTCCGCTCAGTGGTAGCATGCTTGGCCTGCGTGCACAAGGACCCAGGTTCAGGCTCTGGAACTACAAAGCAAAACAAGCTCCTTTGGCCGGATAATTTGATTTAAGACTTTAATTCCTTGAGATATTGACTTTTTTTTTTTTTTTTACTTTGAGGGTTGACAAGATGGTTCATCAGTGAAGAGATCGTATTGTGCAGGGTGGTGATGGGGCATGCCTTTTATCCTAGCACTCAGGATGCAGAGGCAGATGGATCTGAGTTCGAGGCCAGCCTCGTTTACAAAGTGAGTTCCAGGACAGCTGGGGTGGTTATACAAGGAAAGCTCATATTGCTCTTACAGAGGATCCGAGTTTGGTTCTCAGCATCCATATCAGGCAGCTCACAAGCTCCTGTGACTCCAGCTACAGGTGGACCCAAGTCCTCTGGCCTCCGTGGTCACCCCCACACATACATAATTAAGAATAATAAAATCTTAATTGTTTTAGCTTCAAGCTTATCACAGTGCCAGTGCATTAAATGAAGTAATTTTCAGGAGCTCACCACCAGGGAATTTGATAATGGCAAGGGATATTATCCACACTGACGTCTGAGCCCTCTTTGTTAGAATTTCATTGTTGGAGTATCTTGTTGTCTAGTTGTCTGAAGAAACAAGTGGCAGGATGTGTTAGGAAATGTACTTTTAATGTAGCTGAATGTGATTTTAGATCGGAAATAGAATAAGCTTTGTCTGACCTTGACCTTGAAATGTGGCCAACTGTGGTTCATAAAATCAGCCCCAGAGTGAAGTGAATGAGACACCGATGGACGGCTGCTGTGTGCTTTCATTTTATGAATTGCATAAAATAGCCAGACTCAGACAGAGGTAGAATGGGGTTACCAGGGCCCAGGAAGAGAGTATGGGGAGTTCCTGCTTAGTGGGCGGAGTCTGACTGGGAAGGTGAAGTTTGCATGCTGGTGATACAACACGTGCTTGCTAAGGCCACTGAAGTGTACCCTTCAAAAGGTTAGGGTTTGCCATGCATGGTGGTGCCGCCTGCCTGTAATTCCTGCCACCCGTGAGGCTGAAATAAGTAAGACCCCATCTCAGAAGCAAACAAAACGGTTACAGTGGTAAATGTGTGTGTGTGTGTGTGTGTGTGTGTGTGTGTGTGTGTGTGTGATGTTTGAGGTTTACATTTGGTGTCTTTCCTCAGTCATCTTCTACCTTTTTTTTTTTGTTTCATCTTCTATCTTTTTGTTGTT
This sequence comes from Peromyscus leucopus, assembly GCF_004664715.2. NCBI lineage: Eukaryota > Metazoa > Chordata > Mammalia > Rodentia > Cricetidae > Peromyscus > Peromyscus leucopus. The sequence continues at coordinate 14,740,029 of NC_051071.1, read as the reverse complement.
GTTTCATCATCTTCTACCTTTTAAAAAATGTTTATTTTTGTTTTATGTGCATGGGTATTTTGGCTGCATGAATGTCTGTGTACCATGTGTGTTCAGTGTCCACGGAGGCCAGAAGAAGGTGTCAGATCCGCTTAGAATTGAAGTTGTAGACAATTGTTAGCTGCCATGTAGGTGCTGGGAATTGAACCATGGTCCTCTGGAAGGATGGTTAGTGCTCTTCCCCACGGAGCTGTCTCTCCAGCCTGGACTCCTTGTCCTTGAGTTTACGCTGCATGCAGTTTGTCCACGGAGTTGTCTCTCCACACTGTTTGGAGACAGGGCCTCTCTGCGTATCCCTGGCTAGCCTGGCATTTGCCATGCAGGGCAGCTGGCTTTGGACTCACAGCAGTCCTCCTGCGTTTCAAGTGCTGGGATTACAGGTGTGTGTTCGTGTTAAAAATATTATACTGCAATAAGAAGGGCGGGGGGAGTGGCCCCTAGTTACTATTTCCAGCCCCATATGCTCCTCCCAAACCTGCTACTCTCCCATGAAGAGCTGGAGTTTCTGTTCCCACAGAGGACAGGGGAGTGATGCTCTGAGTTCTGAGTTTCTGTTCCCACAGAGGACAGGGGAGTGATGCTCTGAATTCTGAGACTCGGGCAAAAGGAAAATCCAGATGCAGACTGACTGGCTCCACCCTCATTGCAGCCTGCACCTAGGGCCCTCTGAGCTTTGCCCGGAACGCACATCAGGAGGCCTGGTAGAGAGCGCACACAGGTGGAGGGGCTGTTTCCTGGCTCAGATGCCAGATGTGAGCGAGTCTACCTAGCCAGTGCCAGGTTCGGGGTACAGAGATGCCGAGGGAGAGCTGCAGACTGAGCCCAGGCAAGCCCCAGAACTGAGAGCAAAAACATTAATAGATTGCTGTTTTCTGTCACCTCTGGCTTAGATGTTGGCTGACCCAGGCCCTGCTAGAAAAACGGATTTATTCTACACAGTAGCAACATCTCAGGCCCCAGAACGCAGTGTGCCCCACAGAGAGAGTGAGGCTGAGGCCAGCATGCTTTCTCCCTCTCAGGCTGAAGGCTGAGGGAGGGAGGGTAGGAGGAAGGCAGGGAAGGAACAAAATGGTTTAGCGTGGTCACGTGATTCATTGATTCTCGGGGTCACCTCTGCCACTTGCTGGGGTAAAGTGTACACAGGCTAGCAGTAGTTCCAGAGGAACAGACTGGTTTCAGAAGAAGGAGCACGTCTTCCAGGCTGTTTGCCATTTCTCCCTTCCTGAGGGGATCCCAGCACTTGTGGCTGAGGGCACAGTTGGCAGAGAAATCCAACTCAACGGGAGAATAAAGAGCTGGGTGCTGTTACAGGGGCGATTGTTCCTCAGGTTTCATGTGGCCCTCACCTGCCCCCCCCTCCAAGTCTTTCTCTCAGAGTGATATCTGGTAGGCTAGTCTGAGAGGCAGAGCAGGTAATGCTGGCCTCAGCCCCAGCTCTCCTTTGGGAATGGCTTATGTTCTGGTTGGAGCCTCTGAGATGGCCACTGTGTAGAGTAAATAATTTGCCCAGCAGGGATTGGACCAGGGAACATCCGAGTCATAATCTATGCTTCGGAAGCTCACTTGGCTGTAGGCCTTGGGCTTGTTTATTCATGGCTTTATAGATAAAGGATGTAATTTTGGTTCCCAGTTTCTATAGTTCTTGTCAATCTAAAACTCACAGAAAGGGAAGAGCATGTAATGTCTTTGACTTCCAGAAAGCTCCATAATTATTGTCTATACTTCAAATATTTTTCTACCCTTTTAGAACCAACCAGTTATTCTCCTTGATACTCTTCTCTGGGAGCAGGCATGGCCTGCCCTCACTCAGGCACTCAAGAACTCCCTCTGGATTTTTTTCAGACACTTGTTGAGTCTAACTTCAAAGTTCTCTGTAGACTTAGCATCCCCACCTATTACATGCCATAGGTTGTCTTCAACTGTGATGACTGGGATCCTAAAACACCCAACTAGGGCTGGAGAGATGGCTCAGTGGTTAAGAGCACTGGCTGCTTTTCCAGAGAACCCACGTTTGATTCTCAGCACCCACATTGCATCTCACCGTTGGCTTTAATCCCAGTTCTAGAGGATTCCACACCCTCTTTTGGCCTCTGCAAGCATGTGGTGCACAAACATACATGCAGGTAAAACACCCAAACACATAAAATAATATAACACATTAAGAGAACAGAAACAGAACCCAAGCTAAATCTGAGTTCAAGTTCAAAGCCAACCTGAGCTCCATAGCAAGATACTGTCTCAATAAACTAAGGACTAGCCATGTAGCTTATGGGTAGAGTGCTTGCCTAGCATATGTTCGGCCCCAGGTTCCATCCCTACCACTGCAAATATAATAATGAGCTAGCTAAGTTTGACGCCAACTTGACACAGGCTAGGTTCATGTGGGTAGAGGGAACCTCAATTGAGAAAATGCCTCCATCACACTGGCCTGTAGGGTAGGCAAATCTGTGGGACATTTTCTTGATGAATGAATGATTGATGTGGAAAGACCCAGATTACTATGGGTGCCGACAGCCTTGGGCAGATGGTCCTGAATTGTATAAGAAAGCAGGCTGAGCAAGCCAGGAGGAACAAGTCAGTAAGCAGCACCCTCTGTGGTCTGTGCTTCAGTGTCTGTCTCCAGGAGTCCACCTTGAGTTCCTGCCTTGTGCTGATGGCCTGTAACCTGGGAGCCAAACAAACCTTTTCCTCCCCAAGCTGTTTTGGGTCATGGTGTTTTATCAGAGCAGTAGAAGCCTTAAGTAAGAAAAAATAATTTAAATAACATCAATCCGAATTCTCTTGCACGTTCTAGACTGATGTGCTTAAGTGAGTGCCTCTTTCCAAATCCAACATCTCAAGAATCAGTTGGTAAAAGCCCTGCTGGTGTACACAGAGTGCCAGCCAGCCACCTCTTGTAGCAGGAATCTTAGAAGGTCTTATTAATAAAATCAAACCTGAGACCAGTTATTGAGGTGAACGCTGGAAGATCAGAGAAGCAGAACAAGCCACAGCTAACCTTACCTTGCCAACTCTTCAGCTGATCCTGTTTTCTCAGACTGGAAGCCTCTGAGTCCTCATCCACGATGAATCTCAGCTGAACTGCTGCTCCAAAGCCTGAAAGCTTAACCAGCCAAATGCTTAACCAGCCAAATGCTTCTAGTTTCTGGTCTTCACGCCTTATATACCTTCTGCTTTCTGCCACCACTCCCTGGGATTAAAGGCTCACTTCTTGGGATTAAAGGCGTGAGTCACCATTCCTGGCTCTTTCCAATGTGGCCTTGAACACACAGAGATCCAGGTAGATCTCTGCCTCTGGAATGCTAGGATTAAAGGCATGAGTGCCACCATTTTCTAACCTCTGTATATAGTGGCTGTTCTGTTCTCTGACCCCAGATAAGTTTATTAGGGTGCACAATATTTTGGGGAACACAATACCACCACAACCTCTCTGCAATCTGTCACTTTCATCATGGGCATAGTTTATTATATTTGTAGAAAAACTTTAAGCCTCAATTTATTATTACCTTATAATATATACATGATGCATGCCACTGCGTATGTAAGTCAGAGGACAGCTTTGTGGAATCGGGTCTCTTTCTGTTCACCTCCCCATGGATCCTGGGGATTGAACTCAGGCTGCCAGGTTTCTTATCGGGCACCTTTACCCACTGAGCCATCTTGCCAGCACTCAAGCCGGAAAATGGAAATGTTCATCTCAGTCTCATTTCGAGTGTGGCCATGATGGTGCGCTCCTGGAATCCCAGCACTTGGAAGCTGAGGCAGGAGCACCACCATGAGTTCTCTGTGGTGAGAACAAGAGAGTGAAGCTGTTAGAAACTTGATGTAGTCGAGGTAGACCCAGGGTCCTCGGGTGTGTGGGATGCCGGGGCGGAGGGGGTGAGATTTGGATGTCTCAAATGGCGGTTTCTCCAGAGAAACAGGACCAATGGCTGCGTGTAATAAGGAGGGAGAAACAGGTTTAGTGTAAGGAATTGCCTCGCTGGAGTGTGGAAGGTAGAGGGTCCACGATCTGAGTGCAGGTTTGCAGGCCCGCAGGCAGGAGACCCAGGTTTTAATGGTCTCTGCATGTGACTTGAGCGGTCAGTGAACCGAGTGGAAGTTATTTATAGCTCTGGAAGTGAACATCTCTCTGCATCATCTTTCCCTGGCCTCATGATGACGATGTCAGATGGAGGCTGCTTGAGTGAGGTGTGGTGTCACAGAGCTGAGCTGGCCCCTGGGGAACAGGAGGATACATGTGAAATAAATCTGTTTGACCTCACCCAGGCTGGGAGCATAGGAATTACTGCATCACAGCCTTAACTGATTGAATCCCCCCCACATGCCATCTGGGATGCAGGAGTCATGTGACCCTTGAAGAAACTCCTCTTTTCTTGGAGAGAGACAGCCCTAGTTCTTTTTCTTGTCAAATGTAAAACAGGAGGGAGGGTCTAGAGAGATGGCTTAGCAGTTAAGAGCACTGGCTGCTCCTGCAGAGGACCTGGGTTCAGTTCCCAGCACCCGCTTGGTGGCTCACAACCTTTTTAACTCTGGTCCTGGGGATCTGATGCCCTCTTCTGGTGTCTGTGAGTACTGCATGCAAGTGGTGCACAGCCATTAAGTGCATCCAAAATATTTCATATAAAATGGATTTTAAAAATCATTAAAAATGTAAAATGGGGACCTTGGGTTGTAGACCTAGGAATAAAGCTGTTGAGTTTGGCTAAAGGATATTAAATCAGAGCAAGTGTTTATGAGACAGGAATCTTTTTTTTTTTTTGGTGCTGAATACTGGTTTTACTGGAACCTTCAAATGACCATGCTATGTTCCTAAACTCTAATATTATGAGAAAGACACAAGTCACCAAAAATAAAAGCTCATTAGGACTATAAATAAACCAGGTTAACGTCATCTCAGTGCTGGTGGACATCACCACTCACTCGACACTTTCATTATGGAGGACCAGAGGGAGGGATGTTTTTGGCTCACTGCAGAGTGAGTATGCAGTGCTGGAATACTGTACGCTTAAAATGGTGAAAATGTTAAGCTCTGTGTGGTGTGCATTTTACATGAAAAAGAATATGGTGAGTTGCTTGCGTTGCTGGTTCTGAGTATGTTGTTTCTAGTGGGATGATTAACACTTGTTGGTTGCAGATTGTCAATGGGAGCTCCTTTTGATAAAAGTGAAGAGATTCAAAGATTCTGGGGTGTATCCCGGAAGCCCAGGGCAGGAATGATTCAAGGTCTCAGAAAGGACTAGCACCAGGGACTTGAAGGCCATGTTCATGCTTCCTGGTCTCTCCCTGTCTCTGCAATTCTGCTTCATCTCCTTCATCCCTTCTGAAGCCTGGTCTCTCTGTGTCTCTGGTCCACAAGATCCTGACACTTGCTGTGTCCACCTTCTCTCCATGGTTCCCATGCTGACATGTTACACCCAATGTTAATAATAGCTCAGTTTCTAATAGCCCAGTCACTCCCAGTTGGGTATTCCCAAGAAAAGAAAGCCAGCTGGTACATCCTGAGTTATGTGATCCCTCTACCCAATTAGCCTTTGCCAGGGAGAGGTACAAAGATAGCTGCTTCTTAGATGGGAGTGGCTGAGTGTATACGTCTACCACTGCCTTCATTTGGGGGACACCCACTACACCAGACTGGACTGCTCTCTTTCAAGATCATAGCACAGAGCTACATTTAGTCTCAATGACATAATTGCGGCATCTGAGATTGAGTTGGGGTCTCCTTCATCATGGCCAAATTGTCTATCTTGGAAGAGCCTGGGACCGCACTGCACCGTGGTTGTTCTTTGAATTTCCAGCCCAGTTCAGTCACACCGCAGCACTGGCTGAAGGAGCTTGGTAGGTGCTGTGTTTGGCTACCAAGCACCCATAAGCACTCGGGCCTGAGTGCTCCCTCCCTGTTCTCAGGATCCCACAGACCACACGAGGCCCCTCCAGTCCTAGCAGGAGTCCTTACCATTTTGCCTTTGTCCTGAGTGTCTCCCTTGTTGTTAGTTTTTGGCCAAAGACAGCCTTTGCGTAACCTTCAAGGGGGTTGTTCCTTCTCCACCACCCAGCAGCCCCCGCACTGTGTGGCTTGCTTCAGGGCCTGTGGCTTGCTGGGAGGTTGCGCGGTCACAGTTATCCACAGTGAAGTCCAACAAGTTAACTTGCCTCTCAACATTTAGGCATAAGAAACATCCTATTTCTTCTTTAGAAAACAAGGGCAAATGCTGTGGAATAATCCTTCTGTACACTGTGAAGACATGTTGCTCTTATTGTTAATAAAAAGCTGATTGGCTGGTGGGTAGGCAGGATTTTTGAGGCAGAGAGAATGCTGGGGAGAAGAAGGGCAGAGTCGGAGGAGGCACCATGAGACACAGAGCGAGCAAGATGGGAAGTATGTAGATGAGGTAAACGAGTCTTGGGGCAGCACACAGATTAATAGAAATTGGTTAATTTAAGTTGTAAGAGCTAGCTAAAAAATGAGCCTAAGCTATTAGCCGAGCATTTATAATTAACATTAATTCTCTGTGTGGTTATTTGGGAGTAGCTGCTGGGACACAGAGAAACTCTGCTTACAAACAAACAAACAAACAAACAACCCCAACACACCCACCTGTGAGCACCCTTCTGCCAACTGAGGGGAGCCCAAGGCAGCCATGCCTATGCCTAGCCCCCTTTCTGTGGTCCTGGAGTTTATACAATGCCAAATATTGGACTGCTTGATGCAGGGGACTGGCCAACTGTGCTGCTGCTCCCCACCTGCTGCCAGCCTCAGAGGAAACCTCCTCTAGACCTCAAGGCCTCAGGCCTCTGAAGGGAGTGTGCAGAGTGCCCGTCCCTGCAGCATCCTTCCTAGAGTCCCTATGGTCTTCCCTGGCCTCTCTTCTCTGCCATCTTGAGCTTGAACTTTAGAGCACAGAAGTCCAGGGGCTGAAGGGCTGACTCAGGTGGTAAAATACTTGCTGCCTAAGCATGAGGGCCTGAGTGGGATCCCCAGCACCCGTGGGCGAGCTGGATGTGGTAGTGCATGCCTATGACCCCAGCACCGGGGAGGCAGAGATGGGAGGATCTCCGGGGCTTTCTGTCCTGTCGGTCATGCCCAGTTAAATCTGTGAGTCCCAGGTTCCGGTGCAGGAGCCGGGGAAGAGGCTGACAGGTCTGACAAGCTGAGTTTGACTCCCAGGACCCACACAGTGGAAAGAGACCTGATTCCCACAGCTGTTCTCTGACCTCCATGCCTACATGGTGGCATGCACACACCCTTTCCCCCACAAAATAAATAGAAATGTAATAAAATAAAATATAGTGGAGAGTGGTCAAGGAAATGCTTGACATGGCCTCCACATGCACTCACACACTGGTGTATACACACACACACACACACACACACACACACACACACCCTTACCTAAAGTCTAATTGTCCCGTGAGGCAAGAAATGCTCTTCATAAAGGGACAGGTGGGTGTGTGAGTAGGTACCGTGAATTCCTCTTGATGAACCTTGAAAACCAGACACCATCATTTCATTTCTTCATTCACAGAAGCCACCACAGCCACCCACATGCACAGCACTTCCACGTTGTCCAGTGCAGTGGGGACGGGACAGTGGTGACCCAGATCTCAGACTGTGGTCTTGTGTGTAAAAGACCCCGCCACAGTCCCTGATGCCCAGAGGTCACCCACAACAGCAGGACCAGATTTTTATTACATTTGTTCACTTATGGGGTGGTGTACACATGCCAGAGCACACATGAGATTGCAGGACAACTTGTGGGCATCAGCTCTCTCAGAGTTTATGTGAACTGGACAGTTCTGTAGTACATACCTGTGGAGCTTTTCTCTCCAGCTCCCACCAGGCCTGGCAGTCCCGTAGCCCACTTATAAAATAAACACAGAGACTTATATTATTTAAACTGTTTGGCCTAATGGCTCAGGCTTTTAGCTATCTAGTTCTTACATCTTAAATTAATCCATTTCTATAAATTTATACTTTTATTTTTTATTTAATACCTTGCCACAGTCTTGCTCTTTTGGCTTGCCAGTATCTCTCTCACATATGTATGGTATCGATCACATCGGAGACAGCGAGCTGGCTACATAGTATCCTATCTCTCTGCTAGTCTCAGCAGCTTCTTATTATTTAATATTTTTCCACAGCAGTCATCTTCTTCTTCTCTTCTCTGCTTGTCCGGCCTCTACTTCCTGCCTGGCTACTGGCCAATCAGCATATGAAGTGTTTAAGTGTGACTGTGAGACCCCGAATGGTGGATGCTTGCTCCTGAAATGAGCCCAGGGCCTGGGCAGCTCCAGAATCAAGTGGTACCATCTAGCCAAAAGGGAGTTAGGTGGCTTTCCTCAGAGAGAATTACTGTTCCCCTCCGGTGAGATATCTGACGCTTTGAACTCCCCGGACGTCTGCTCTGAACTTGGCAGACATTTCTACACTGTCACAACCCACGGTCCCCCAACACCTCTCGGACCCCAAAGTCAGGCCAGGCAGTGGCCTCAGCTCTCCTGGCAGAGCGGCTCCCGGCTCTCTACTGTTCCTAGACTGTGAACACGCTTTTGTAAGAAGTTTGAAAAGCCCGTAAGTAAAGTAGTGGGGCCTGAAGAGTTGTTCGTTTTAAAATACGTATTGAAAAGGAGAAAAGTTACAGTGCTAACATACCCCACAGGAGGCAAAAATGCAAGGACCAAAGCCACGCACCCAGCTCATGAGTGCACTTATGTGTGTGCGTTATATATGTTAACTGGGAATCTTTAACAATTACATTGTTTTTATACAGTATTCTTGTGATGGGTGTAAGAGCCAAAGTTAACCTGGAACGCTGGGAGCTATCTGCTTGGGAAATAAGCCACGTTTTCACTCCTCCAAACAACAGTTTACACTGGATGCACTTGATTGGCTGTAGGCAGGAGACACATAGGCAGGAAAAACGTCAGGATGTATGCTTGCCCCTGATTGGACCTGATGGGAAATGCAGTGAATTGTGGGTTTTGCCTTTTTAAGCCCCTACAAAACATGACTTGCTGCCATTTCTTGGGAACCCAGGGGAGGATCTGGCCAGAGTCCATCTTCCTGGCCAGTATGTAATTAAAGCTTGCTTCAAATTTGCTGAAAATTGGGGAACTGGTTTTTCTCTCTCAAATCTCGGAATCAACAATGGGAGAGGAAAATGTCATCTACGTCTGATGTCCAAGGTGACATTAATGTGTCTTACACCAAGAGCACCGCTGATGTGTCCGCTCCATGTTGAACAATTAGATACTTGATGCTGGAGCCATGGCTCAGTGGTTAAGAGCACCTGCAGCTCTTGCAGAGGACCTGGGTTCCGTTCCCAGCACTCAGGTGGGATTTAACTTTAGTTCCATGGGATCTGGTGCCTCTTCTGACCTCCATGAACATCAAGCACACATGTGGTGCACTTGTATACATGCAGGCAAGACATTCATACACGTAAAATAAAATAAATCTAAAAAAAATGTTTAAATAGCTACTTGACAAATGCTTTATATCAGTGTTTTTTTGACCTTAGCAAGCTTCAGAATCTTCTGGAAGTTATGATAAAACCCAGGTTGCTGGATCCTGTCCCAGAATGGCTTCAGAAGGTCTAGGGTGGGTCTGTGAATCTGCACTTCTAACAGTTTCCAGTGGGGCCGCTGCTGGTCCGGATGACATTTTGGGGACTGTTATCAAGAGTTTCTTGGTGGATCATTATACAGATATTTGTTTCTGTGACTGAGAGAGTATTGGTTGGTGTTTGGATAGATTGGGAATGCATTATTATCTCTCTGCTTTTAAAATAGGTTTTATTTATTTTTTTGACAATTTCATACACATATATAATGTACACAATGTGTTCAGTCCCAAATCTCCTCTCCCACTCTCCTCACCCCCATACTTTCCCTTTCACATTCTCTTCCTTTATTATTAATTATGTATGGGTGTTTTACCTGCATGCATGTAGTATGTGCACCATGTGCATGCCAGGTGCCTGTAGAGTCCAGAAGTGTGTGTTGGATGCCTTGGAACTGGAATTACAGAGAGTTGTGAGCCTCCACAGGGTGCTGGCTATTGAGCGCTAGTCCTTTGCAAGAGCAGCCAGTGCTCTTAACCACTGAGAGCCATCTCTCCAGCCCCTCCTCCTCCTCTTCTTTTCTTTTTTAAAATAATGTTTTCTCTGTTTTAATTAATGAAATTGACAGCTGCCCTAATATTGCTAATTAGTTCAGATAATCTATTATGCTTATACTGCCAATTTGGTACTACCTGGGGAAAATTGTGGGGAGCAGGTCAATGCCTAAATCAGCATGGGACCTGCTTTCTGGCCCAGAAGGTCCCTTTGCAGGATCTGAACATTTTCTGCTGGATGGACAGCACTGGGGAGAATAAATCCTAAATCAGATTTCCCAGTTAAATGCACAGACATGGGCAACAACACTAAAAAGTCCTTGCCTTGCTAACCAAAGTGTCTAGGAAAGAATGGCCAGGTGCAGAACCAGGCTGCCTCCATCGTAGGGTTAAAAGCCATCTTTTAGTAAGGACAAACTAGGTTCATTCCTGTTGGTGGTTAAACCTCTGTTTCTCAAGGACTGGGCTATGCCCCACCACCTGTAACTTAACTACTATGGTTCTGTACTGCCTGTTCCAAGAATGGCAATCACGTCTTTGTTTTAAAAAGTTAATAACCATCTTGCAACCCTATCTTTGTTTTAAAAGGGTTGTTATGGTTACCTTGTTATGTTACCTTGTTATGACTACCTGTTGTTACAAATACTTTGAAATCATGTCTTGGTTTCAAGAGGTCATTATGATTAACTTGTTAAGCTCTGCTCTGCTCCTGTAACCCTGACTATTTTGCCCACCCATCTAGAAACCTCCTACCCCTGAGGTATAAAATCTTTGTTGTCTTTGCATCCAATGTTGACCCTCTCAAACCCCATCTCAGGGGCCATCAGCCTGTGTACATGAATAAAAAAAGCTTGCTTTAATTAATGGCTTGCTTTAATTAATTTGGTCGTGATGATTTAGGTCAGTGCTCTTTCTCATCCCATCTTTGGGATTAACCCAGGAGCCTGGAATGGGGTTGAGGGGTCCAGAGCTGTGGTAAGTTATTAAATGCCCCGAAAAGCTGTAAGGATGCTGCGACTCAGGAGGAAAGGCAGGTAGGTGGTCCCTCTCCTGTACCAGAAGGGGTCATAGCTGACATCCCAATAACAAAAGACAGATCCTCAAGAGAAAGACATAGCAAATTAATTCAGTCACAGTTTTGCATGACCTGGGCACCTTCAGCAGGAAGACACACGGACCCAGGGTGAACTATCAATTTTTCTGCTTAGCTTGGAGAAGGCATGCAGAGGTAGACATAAAGGGTATGTAATATAGATAGATAGAGGGACACACTCAGTAAAGCCCGTCTGTTGATACTTTTTGTGGCCTATTCTTTCTGGGCATGGGCAGGACCTTTTCTAGAAGGGGGTCATCTTATGACCTACTGTCAGACAAGGTAGGTTAGATAATTTCTTTTTGACCAGCTTTAATGCAGGAAGGTAGGGGAAAATGAATATAACAGAATCATAGAACTTAACAATTGGAGGATTCTTTAGAAATCATTTCAAATCTGGATGTATAAGCCTCCACAAGTTTCATATCTCTCTTCAAGCCAGTGCCAAGGACTGACACTTGGAACCAGACCCAAGTCTTATGTAGAGCTTCTCTTACCACTTTGCAGAGACATGAAACTCATTTGGGGGGAAAATAAGTAAGCTCTAATTATTGGATTTTTTTTTCTTTTTTGGCAAGGAAAAGAAAACCGTTTCCATCTAGTTTGTAGTAAAACATGTCTAGGCCTATTTCATTTTTGAAAGTGAACCCCACAGCCTCGCTCAGAAGCTCTCTTGACATTCCACAGTCTCACTCCCAGTTTACAGTGGTCAGGAAACAAGCATCGCCCCGAACTCTTCTCTGCCACAACTGTGGCCACAGTAGGCACATGAACTTGGCCTCCAAAGGCATCACACACACTTGAACTGTAAGCAGATCGCATATTGTCTAGAAAACCTGGAGAAGTTGGCCAGGGAGGGCGCCAAAGGTCTTAGATCCTTTTGCTATAGAGGTTATTTGGCTTGCTGGCCAATGGCATCACACACACACACACACACACACACACACACACATACACACACACACATACACACACACAACACAAAAACAACAAAAAAAAAAACAAAAAAAAATAAAAAACATAAACAAATACACACAACACATACACACACACACATACACACACACACACACACACACAACACACATACACACACACACTCGTGAGCGCACCACCCCACCCTGTCTAGACCAAGGACATTTATTGTTCATGAACTTACCCTGGACACCAGATCACAGGGCCAGGTATGAATGGGGGTGAGTGAGTGTGAGTGGGTGTGAGTGGGGAAGCCCATCAATCAGGCTGTGAGTTAACACAGGATCTTGTTACCATTCCTCTCACCTTCTGTAGTAAGACAGAGGCCAGGACTGGGCACGTGGCCAGCCCTGTGCACTCTAGCCTGTCCTGAGTGTCCCCTGGCTTTTCTCTCAGCACCGAGCCCCCATGTGCATTTATGTGAGCAGAGAAGAAAAGGTGAAGAATGCTGTCTGTCCAGTTGTTGACAGTGAGTATGTGGGATGGAGCCGGGCAGAGGAAGATGATTAATTTTGCCCTGATCCATGTCTATTTTGCTTGGCACGTTTCAGTCAGCATAGTTACACACAATTTTAAAAGTCCAATAAATTAAGAAGCAAGTTGCGAACAGCAGCATATGACATCATGCACATGGAATCCAAAGCGTTTCTAATGTCCTGTAGCCTCCTGTAGGGTTCATGAAGCAACACACTATACTGCTGTGGGATCCACAGTAACCAGTGACTTTCTCAGAAGACTGCTCACCAGCTGGGAAGACCTGACAGAGGTGGGCGTCTGTGTGGAGGGAGGTCAAGGGTGGCAGTTTCAACTGAACTTGTGACATTTTGTTTTGTGAAAAAGAAGGGGGAGGAGGAGGAGAGAGAGAGGAGAAGAACTGAAAACCTAAAAGTCAATGCGTTGAAAGGGAAACATTCCCTGGAGCTGGTGACGGGGTCCCGAGTGATGTGGTCCTCTGCACACCTCTCCATGGATCGGAGCTGGTGACTGGGGATGAGTGATGTAGTCCTCCACATGGCTCTCCATGGATCGGAGCTGGTGACGGGGTCTTGAGTGATGTGATCCTCTGCACACCTCTCCATGGATCGGAGCTGGTGACTGGGGATGAGTGATGTAGTCCTCCACATACCTCTCCATGGAAATCTTCCCAGAAGCTTCAATAAAGCCACTTAACTGCAATAAAGGGTGGTGGGAGTTTGCTTACCTGATTTGTAACACATCTTCTAGTATCCCTTTATATGTACAGGCTTAAGAAAGAAGGGCGAGGGAGGAAGAAGAAGGGGAGAAAGAACCAAGATAAGCTTTGGACAGCTAGTTTGTCTTTTTATGGTTTTCCTTCTTTTCCCGCAGGCTCTTGTTCAGAAATAAGCACAAGTAACAGATAACATTAATGTCTTCTGAGTGGGTGGGTGGGTGGATGGACAGGCAGACAGATGAACAGACAACTGAATGAACTCACAGTTTTCAGCTCTCAGTGCAGGTAGGCACCTGTCTTCCCCAGGAAGCTCCAGGAGACTGCCCCTGCCTGTGGTGCTGGGACTGATCACAGCTCCCTTCCAGATATATTACAACCAATCCCCGAAGTTAGGCTCCATCAGCCTGTTCAAGTACCTCCAGGTGGGGATGAGTGGTTAGAACAGGTAGACTGGCTGCTGCTGGTGTCACCTGTGGCCCTGGTGGATGTTCCCAATGTCCTGCCTGGCTCTGAGTGTTATAACTACCTTTGCTTTTGGAAGGGGACACTCTGGCTTGTAAGGGCGAGAACAGAGACTGACTGAGAGGTTGCTGCCACCATTGGACATGATAATTGTATGGAAAGGGGGCTGGATAAAGAAACCCACCCTGATCCTGGAGCCCAGAACCAGAGAAAGAAACACACCCTGGATCTGCCTGAGTCAGAGAAAGAAACACTTTATTCCCAAACCCAGAACCAAAGAAAGATGCCCTGACTCTGAAACCAATGCCAAAGAAACACACTTTGTCCCTAGAATCAGAGCCAATGAAAGAAATATGCCCTAGCCTTAGAATTAGAGCCAAAAAGCTAAGAAAGGCCAGTGAGAGAAACACAATTTGGCTCTGAAATTAGGGCCATCACTACCCCTAATCCGCAAAACTAACCAATCCCTGAGCAGAAAAAAACTAACCAATCCCTGGACAGGAAATCTTCTCTCTGGAGAAACTCCACCCCTAAGAAACCCTATATAAACCGCTCTGCCTGCTCAGTTGTGGGCTGTTCTTTCTCACCCTGGTGGAGGCAGCCAATCTCCTGGAATCCTCCTCCCCAAATCTGTCTCCCAAAAGAGTCTTGGGTGTGAAGATTTTCATTCACCAGTGCAGAGAAAAACCTTGCTAAGATGTCCCTTCGTGGACTAAGCAGAAAAAAACCTTGCAGAGACGTTCCCCTAGAAGGGCTGAGCAAGGCAGAACTGAACAGAAGAACCTTGCTGGGTCATCCCTTAGGGGACTGAGCAAGGAAGAACAGAAAAGTAACTTTTCCAAGGAGATTGCTATATTTCTGCAGGGCTTTCCCCTTGAGCAGAGTGAAGCAGAAGCAGCAACATCTTGGATTCGAGAAGAAGCAGAGCTCTGCTGGGAAGCCCCCTTAAGGGGGGTCTGAGCAAAGCTCGGCTGTAGGAGAGGAGCAGGATTGTTATATCCTGCAGGGAGACCATCCCCCACCGCACCCCAACTCAAGGTATCACCTGACTCTCCCCAGCAGTCAGGATACCTCTCCTTCCAGAGCTGAGCTGTCCTAGCAGCTCGAGGTATCTGGGATACCTCTCCCTCCAGAGCTGAACTTCCTTTCCCACTGCAGCTCCAGCTGCCAGAGCTGTCCGAGCAGCTCAAGGTGTCGCCCGACTCCCTGAACAGTCAGGATACCTTTCCCCCAGAGTTGCAATACCAGCAATGGGAAAACTAGTAATGGAGCCTTGGGCAAGGACAGGGAGCCAACTGTCAGGCCCAAGAGAAAAGCAGCACAGAGGGTCCCCAGGGTGGGGATGGCCTGGAGGCCGCGGTCTAACAAGGAAGAGAAACCCACCAAGGAGATTCTTGCTTAGACTCTGCCACCAACTAGTGTTGGGACCTTGAGTGAGTGACACCCTCTGTCTGGGATGGGGCTTCTACTTCTGTAGAGCAATGGGCTAGATGTGGCCTCTGCTGCTGTGTGGACTGTTGCTCCGGGGAAGGGAGAGCCTCAGTCACAGCACAGTGCCACTTTTGGCAGCAGCCTCAGAGAAATTGCCAAGTGGCGGGGAGTGGTAAGCACATGGAGCCAGTTGGCACCACAGCCAGCAGAAGAGCAGTAGTGTGGCCACCAGTGTGGCCAAGATGCTGGAGTCACCAATGGCAGGGCTTCTCCTGGGTGTGAACCATGTCTCTTTATGTCCCATTTGTTATAGCAACCTGTTTTCTCAGGTGAGTGCTGCCAGGCCTCTCCTCTGACCACGTGGCTTTTATGGCCATTTTTGTCAAGTTTAAGCTTGGGCTGGGAGCATGAGAGAACAGTCAGCAGCCTCGAAACCACCCTGACCCACCCCCACCCCCGGCTCAGGCTCCTGTGGGCAGGGCATAGCTAGAACTTTCTAAGGTCCTTCCAGCCCTCATGTGCCAAGAGCCTGGAGGGAGAAGTCTATGCTCAAAGCCCTAGGAAGCTGAGTGTGGGCGCTTGGCCCGAGGCGTTCAGGTACAGGTCCACGCGCTCTCAGCTGTGAAACTCGACTTTGCATTCCGAGCTCAGTTCCTCATCTGGGAGCCCACACAGCCCCATGACTGGAGGTGATGCCGCCGACTTTTGCTCTTGGGAACATTAGATGAGAAAGCACGTTACAGGTGTGGCACTGAGCTGGACACATCTTTAGTATCCTGTGAACTGACAGTTCTTCTCAGGATCGAATTCGGCCGTCAGTACTTCTGGAGTGCAGAATGCCAGCGCAGGGCTCAGGGATACAGACCCGTGTACAGGGATCCAGATGCCGAGAGAACAGAGGCTGAGACCTAGTGCCTCTTACAATCTTATCATCATTTAATTTCATCCGACAGGCAAACATGGGCACCTGCCGCTGTTGCCTGGCACTGCCAGCCAGAAAGGCAGAAGAAGCGTTTACTGACTTGCATCAGCGGCATGTGGTCTCTGCTCACAGGGCGCCTGCCCCAGAGTTAAGGGGTGCAGTCCCTGCAGCTTCCTCCTGCTCCCTAGAAAGGTCTCTCCTTGCCTGGAAGGCCCTGCTCAGGCTGGCCTCCAGCCCTCTGCTGGGGCAGCCCCTGCCCCGAAAGCCATCCCTGGCCAGCATGATGCTCTCAGGAGTCCATACCCACAGCCTGCGTGGTCTTTGTAGTTCTTACGCTCGCCACTACCACGGTGTAGATTTGTTTTGAAAAAGATCTTTTATTGACTGCCACTCACCATCAAGCAGGCATAATGTGAGCAGGGACTTGATCTCATTATTTATTTATTTATTTGACGCTTTAAGACAGTATTTTGCTATGTAGCCCACCTTGAAATCACAATCGTCTGGTCTTCACCTCCCAGGTGGACCATGGCTGTCCAGAGAGTCACGAGGGCATGGAGCATGGGGGGCGGGGGAGAAGAGTTGGGTCTGCAGAGGTATGGAAGCCAGGTCATTGTCCTTCCAGACCTGTTCCAGAGTCAGGGGGACACCAGAATACAGATCTGTTCAAGGCGAGAACAGCTGGCCCCACAGCCTGACACTCCCTCGGGCCCCGGTGTGGGTAACGGACATTTAGACATGTAGACAGACGGGTGAGCAGGCTGCTGGGCCCAGCATATTGTGTAAGCAGACACAGGAGGTGGACTAGTGAGATTCCGCTGTTGGGCTGGGCCTTTGCCAGCAGGACCCAGCGGGCTCTTTTGGCCAGTGGTCCCAGACGACCTGGTGCAGCCCACAAGCATCTGTGTGGGTCTCCCCTGCAGACGGAGTGCGTCACTCTAGGCCAGGGTGGAGAGGGAAAGGCTGAGTCCCACACTGCTTACGGTCTTTTCATAACTTAATTTCACCCAGTGGGCCAACATGGACCCCAGCCACTGAGATGGATGGTAAACAGGCTGACTGAGGCCCTGGGGTTATATGAGAAACCAGAAGACGAGAGATCCCTGTTCTCCACTACCACAGGTTAGAGATGACGGCCAACCAGGCTGTGGACACTGGAGAGAGGCACAGGGGCCGGCAGGACTTAGTCATCAGTGGTGCTGGGGACATTTCTGTGGACTCACCAAAGCCAAGGATGAGGCCCGGAGTCTGGCTTAGGGACCTCAGTCTGGTGAAACTGTAACAGAATCCTATAGGTGAACTAATTTCTGAAGGACACAGGTTCATTCTAGAGGCTGTGCAGCCCCAGACAGAGGGGCTGAACTTTAGGAGGGTCTTCATGCTGCCTCCCAAGACAGCAAAACATCACAGGGCAGGGGAACAAGTGAGCCAGAAAGAGGAGGGGCCCAAGCCTTTCTTCTATCAGCAAGCAGCCTGTGACTGTGATAGCTAAGTGGTTTCCATGGCAACTAACTTGCTCTCCCTTCTGTGACATCAACATCAACACTCAAGAGTTAAGCCCCACCCCCACCCCACGCACACCCACATTACTTCCTGAAAGCCCCACCTCATCCTAACAACCAGGTTCCCAACTCACACAGCATGCTTCAGTGGCAGGATCACTGGGTGACACTCGCAGCTACTGCTAGTCACAGGCACCTTTGTGAGGCCTGGGAGGAGGAGGAGGAGGGCCTCTGGGCAGCGGCAGCCGCAGGCAAGGTGATGCACTGAATTGACCTGGAGGCGTCCACGCACGTTGGAAACCGCACAGGCGAGTGCTGTGGCCTGGGCGCCACTAACTGATATGGGGCCCAGGGGGGCCAGTTGGTGAGGCCGTTTGCAGACTCACTGAGCTTGAGGTGTCTGGAGACCAAGAGATGGAGAGTTCCCACACTTTTCTACCTACAACGGGTCAGGTGGCATTCGAGAATCACGAAGGTGACCCACTCAGTGTCCCACTCCGTGGCTCTGGCTGGGCACTTGCTGCCCTGTGCAATTCCCGAACACTTCCATCTCCACAGAGGCAATGTTAACTCCAACCTGACTCTGTAAACAGCCGCCTCCTCACCTTAGCGCTCTGCACCCGCCCCGGGGATCACCTCCATCCCACAGTAACAGGATCGGAGTTTGCTCCTGATGAGGGTGGGAAGCCTGAGTGCTGTGATTGGTGCAATAGAAAGATGACCAGCCAATAGCTAGGCAGGAGGTATAGGCGGGCCTTCCGGGCAGAGAGAGAACTCTGGGAAGAAAGGTGGAGTCATCAGCCAGACACGGGGAGGAAATAGGTGCAGGATGAAAGAGAGGTAATGCCATGTGGTAGAACGTAGATTAATATAAATGTGTTAATTTAAGTTATAAGAGCTAGTTAGGAACAAGCCTAAGCTACAGGCTGAGCTTTCATAATTAATAAGAAGTCTCCATGTCATTATTTGTGAGCTGGTGGCCCAAAGAAAAATATGACTGCATGTGAGGTTGTAAACAGGTGAGGATGTCCTTGAGGAGGTGTAGGAGGGCTGGGTGATGGGAGCCAAGTCCCTGCTTCTCTGCGGGCGGGAGGCCACCTCTCTGAGAAGGGGACACAGACAAGATCATAGCTGTAGGTTTGGTGGCAGTTGAAGGGATTTGTTTTGTGGCATCTGCCTTCCTACGCAGCCTGCTTGGCCACCTGCAAGGCAGGAATGGCAGGGCAGTCATTTCTCACGCAAAGGTCAGCACAACCCGTTCCTACGGCCGATCCTGTCGCTCCTCTGCTCTCCACCGTCTTTTCAGTCTGTTCTACCCTGGGGTCTTTTTTCGGGTGACATGCTTTATTTGGAACTTGGAATGCTCTTGGCTCACGGCTAGACCTCAGCCCTGGGTATCTGGTGCTCTCATTTCCTTCAGAGGCATCTTTCTTCCCCATCTCCTCCCCACCACTCTCCCCTGCTCCCCCCATCCCTCTCAGCCCTCCCCCTCCCTTTTACCCTCTTTCCTTCTCCTAGCTGCCTTCCAGTTTACTAATTGCTAAAGATGGCCTTGAACTCCTGGTCCTCCTCCCTTTACCTCCCGAGTGCTGGAATTACAGGTTTGAACCTAGAGCCTGAGGCATGCTAGGCAAGCGGTCTACCACTGACCGGCACCCCCAGTTCCAGCCCGACCTTTTGAACACATTTTCGGAAGTAAATGCCACCTTCCTCACCTGATGCCCTTTCCCTGCCTTACTGCACTTGAAGTGCGTGTTAGTATTTGCCCTCTATGGACTTGTTTGCCTGTTCACACACACACACACACACACACACACACACACACACACACACACACACTCTACAAATATTCACTGAATGAATAGATGCACCAAAGAAAAAGCCAGGGTTTTTGATGGTACACTGACTCTAGACACTTTCTGTCATGAGGAGTTGACCGCTTCTAGAATCTAGAGAACGAGATGAGGCTGAGACAGAAGGGACAGGACACTGGATGCCAGGATGCCCATCCCCGGCACCCTAGGCATAACTCCCAACTCTGTTGGCCTGGCTCTGCACAAAAACTGACGGCAGAAATCTAGCTCTCAGCCTTGGCCCTCCCGTGTGAGCCCTGTGTGTGTGGCCCAGCCCAAACCTGAAGTTTTCAGAGCCACTGTCTCTAGACAGACACTGGACTCGGCTGCAGATAACAGGAGTCTGAGGATATTGACTTAATCAAATTAGGGGCTTCCGCTTCCCAGCTTCCTCGGCAAAGCTGGTGTGGCGGCGCCTTGGGTTCCCGTGGGGGCAGCTCTGTCTGTATTTCTGTCCCCATCCAAGCCCAGGGCACCAGGCACTTGTTCTCTGTCCCCAGGGTGGTTGCATGCTCTCTGGTGTTTGTCCTCGGTCTCAGAAAGACGCAAGGGCAGGGCATGGCAAATGAAAGCCAGGGCCAGGAGAGCTTCCTCAGAAGCCTCATTCTGTGACTCTAATTCACCCTGGCTGCCAGAGACCTGGTGCCTCTGTGACTGCAAGCAAAACCAGACTCCCTTAGTCAGCGTGACACACGTTCCTGGACAGAGTGGCTCGGTCAGCAGAGCCGTCTGCAAGGCCGATTGACTGATTAGGGGTTCAGTGACTGTGAAGAGGCCGGGAAATTGCAAGCCCAGAGCCACATTATCTCAGGGCATCTTTATTCCTCTTCATTGTCCTCCTTTCTGCACCTAATTAATATCTTTGTGATCGTTCGAACAACACTAGTTTCCAAACAATGAAAAAACTAAAAATACTCTCAGCCAGCATCTGAGGTCTATCACAGGGGTTTCCCATGTTCCTTCAATTCACATACCTAATGTTTCCACAAATGCATTTGAAAATGTCTGTTTATGGCCTTTTTAATTCTGTTACTATAAAAACTGTGGGAGGCCAGCTGGGAGACCAGCTCCCACATTTTACCCCAGGGTACTCTTGAGCGAGGGATTTAGATAGAAGGATAGAGGGGAGAGAAACAGATAGAAACACAGGATAGCCTCAGGAGGGCCTGGATCCTTATCCACTGGCCCCTCCTGTCTCTTCAAAATGGCTATTTGTGGAATGCCAAGGGGTGGAGCAAAAGACTTAACCCTAGCTCAGGCAAGTGTAGACCCTTCTAATCACCTAGAAACCATGCATATGGTTGAGCAATCCTCTAATGCAGCTCTGCTGGGTAAAGCAAGCTCGGGTCTCACTAGGAAACCTTTACAAAACTGCTCCCATATTGGAGCATGTAGCTGAAAGTTTCTCTGGTTCTGCCCAGCCCTGTAGTCGAGACGAATTTCTCCCACCCATGTCTGGCAGTCACTTGGTCCCAAGTAAACACACAGAGGCTTATATTATTTACAAACTGTATGGCCATGGCAGGCTTCTTGCTAACTAGCTCTTATAGTTTAACTCAACCCATAACTACTAACCTAAGTATTGCCACGTGTTCCATGGCTTCACCTGCATCCCATTACATGTTACCTCTAGGATGGCAGGCTGGTGTCTCCTCCACTCCGCCTTTCTCTTTCCTGTCTCTCTCCTTGGATTTCCTGCCTGCCTCTAAGCTGCCTTGCCATAGGCCAAAGCAGCTTATTTATTAACCAACAGGAACAACATATATTCACAGCGTGCAGAAAGACATCCCCAACAGGAACACACTATTTGGGGTAACCTAAATCCATGTTCCCAAGCCATTGTCAATCTTATTAGGCTCCAGAATAAGTGATCTCTTATCCACTTTGAGATGAGAGTTGTATGTTTTGTACCCACATGGGGCAGTGTGGAAGCTGGTGGTTTTGAAACTTCAAGTGCTCCAGAATCACCAGAAAGCCTTGGAAAGACTTAGACTTTGCCAGGTGTGTTGGCGAATGCCTGTAATCCCTGCAGTCAGGAAGCTGAGACAGGAGGATTGAGAACTCAAGGGAGCCTGAACTACACAGTGAGACCTTACCTAAAATAATAATTTTTTATGTATGTATGTATGTATATAGGTATGCATGTATGTACGTATGTATGTACGTATGTATGTACGTATGCATGTATGTATGTATGCATGTATGCAGCATGTGCTGCAGTGCCCTCAAAGGCCAGAAGAGGGTGTTGGGCCCTGGAACTGGAATTACTGAGGTTGTGAGCCACCACGTGGCTGCTGAAAATTGAACCGAGGTCCTCTGGAAGAACAGCCAGTTCTCATACCCCTGAGCTGTCTCTCCAGCTCCCCACTACATTTTTTTTTAATTTAAAAAGCAACCTTAAATTTTGCCTCCTATGATCAGTTCCCCCCTGGTGCTGGGGACCAGGGACCACACCTGGTGAGCAGACAGCATTGTAGGGGGGGGGGGAGGCAAAACGGGGAACCGGAACATTGACTTCACAGTGGTGATGTCTTAGTCGGTGTGTACGTATGTCGTTCGTCAGAACGCACACCACCTGTGTGTAGTTTATCATGTGTCAGTTGTACCTCAGCCTAACTAAAGTTACTCTTACAGAGTCCAGTGTCACCTCTCAGAAACGTGAGTTATGAAAATGGGAACATAGCTTTGTGGGCCGTAAGGTGCTCAGCACCATTACAGTACTTTAAAATTCTAGAGCAGTAGAGTAACTGGTGCCAGCCGGGGTGTCGAGAAATGCACAGCACTGCTGGAGAGTGTCTGTTTTGCTGTGGCTTATTGCTTAATAGTGGCATCTACAATAATGAACCACAGGCACACAGGCCAGGTCTTGTTACGTAGCCCAGGTTAGCCTCAGACTTGCCATTCTCCCATCTCTACCTCCTGAAAATAGTTCCCAGGGCTAAGATATGTTCTTCTTCTACAATGCTGAGTGGACTGCTAGCAGATCCAAACAATAATTATACACCAGTTCAGCAATAATCTTAGGATTAGAGGAAATACATCAAAGGAAGAAAAACCAAGCAAATGTCCGTAACGGCGTTGGCACCAATTTATTAAAAGAAAGGATTCCTGTGAAGCCAGTTTCTGGGGACACCCCCCCACACCCACCCACCAGGGCCATGGCTCGGGGTTTGAGTCTAGGGCCAATCCCTTGTCTAACCTGGCATGTCACAAACAGTGGTGGCCTCTACAAGCTTCTGGCCGTGTGAGAGAAATAACAAGTAGATGGAGGCTGAGAGGTTGCCTTTCCCCCACAGGAGAAACTGTGCCATTCTGAGAGAAGGCTCAGGAGGGGTGGGACTCACTCCCTGCAAAGTAAAACAGAGCCTGGGGACTTTCAGAAGTCCTCAAGACCAGTGTGTCCTGGAAGAGAAGGCAGGGGGTCAGACTCCGGGTGAGCCTCCAGTGCCTCAGTTTCCCTGCCTTTCAAATGATAGTTCTAATGTTGTCCACCCGTGGCTGCTCAGGTGCTACGATTTGCTAAGTCCCCCGAAAATGTTTTGAAAAAGCATTCTGTCAACATAAGATATGTTGTGAAAATTAGGACTGTTTGGTGACCTATGAGAAATCAGAGACTTGGAGAAATTGAGTTTACGAAAAACATTATCTCACCAACTAAGAAGAGCATGATAAACTTTCGTTTCTGTCTCTTGTGTCCTGAAAACAAATCGACATTTGTCTTGTTTCCCAATTATACAAACTCATGCTCCCTGGAGACCTCTATTCCCATTCGCTCCCCCTCGCCACACCCCCAGCTGTGTGTTTAAGAAAGTCACAGTCTGGCCAAGGTGAATCGTGTTGGTTTTAAGGTCAGAGTAGAGACAATCAGTGCTATCTGGGGCCTCCCCAGAGCTGACATCACAGAATCCCCTCTGGTCCCAGTTAACCCCTTGTTCGGGGATCCTGTCCCTTCCGAAGACAGACCTGTGCCAGCCTGCTGGACGGCAGTCATGGGTTAGCAGTCCCCTCTGCAGCCATATGCCTGAGCGCCTGTTATCCTGGCCTGCCCAGAAAATCCACTGCTTAGGGCAGCATCACACACACACACACACACACACACACACACACACACACACACACACACCCTCTTTCCACAAAACAGTCACTTGTGCTGTTCTGCTGTGGAGTGGAGCCTCTTCCTCTTTCCAGCCCAGTGTCTACACTGGGCTGTTGTCCTGTGGAAGCAGGTACATTTGGGACCTCTGTAGAAAGTAAGGGTTCTCCACTTGAGCACAACTGAGGTTGCAGTTGTCATGGGTCTTGCTTACGGCATGGGCTGCCCTCTGAATTGCAGGACATTTGCAACATCCTTGGCCTCTCCCACTAGATGTCAGTTCCTCCCCTCCCCCAGGTTGTGACATCCCCTGATGTCCTTAGACACTGCCAGCGCTGTCCCTAGTCGAGGGTAACTGGGCTAATGCTCCACCCTGGAGATCCTGCTGTCCTGGGATGCCTCCCACCAGCTGCTACTGAAACACTTTCCACCTGGGCTCGGAGACTGGCTGCCTGTCTGCTCTTTGGGACATCTGTTGACCTTTTGGCCTCTGAACCCCTTTCCGGGCTTGGGGCATCTTACCCAACATGAGTGGGAGGCACAGCCAGGTGCCGAGGCTGGACCCTGTCTCTCAGCTGCACTGTAAGCCGAAGGTGGCCAAAGGATGCACCTGCCTCAGACTTCAAATTCCCTGTAGAATCAGCTTTGTCACCTTTGAGACAGCGGGGGTGAGCGGGGGTGGGGGTGGACAGTGATGGCAGAACCTGCTGCCTCCAGTGGCGCCGTGTGCCTCTGTTCCTAGGACAGCTACTGCCTCATTTTGTATCGCAGTTCTGGCTCTCAGTGGCCACTGAGCATGCTCTCAATAGCTGATTGCAGGTTGCCAAGGATTACCCCCATTTTTAGCAAGAGTCTCTCTCATGTAACCCAAACTAGCCTCCAACTCACCGTGTAGTCAAAGAGCCAAAGGGGACCTTGAACGCCTGACCCTGTGTGCTGGGATTACAACTGTGTACCACCGTCGTTTTCCATCCCATCTGTGGGGGTTGATCCCCAGGACAAGCACCCTCTCCTCTCCTCGTCGCTGGCTTAGGCAAGCCAGGTCTCCTTTGCAGACTCTTAAAGCCTTCCAAGAGCACAGGAAGCTCCTAACTCACAACGCCTGGCTTAAAAGGGAGTCTCAGCTCACCGTCCCCACAGGGTAGCAAAATAAACTTGTGGAAGAGATCTGTTGGTTCAGTGAGGTGTTCAGAGAGTGTATGAATCCAAAGGGGCTGGGGATGGAGATGGGGCTGGGAAAAGACGGGCGTAACAAAGAAAGCACAGTGTGTGTGTGTGTGTGTGTGGGAGGGGTCATTCGCTCTCGTAATACAGAAAGAGATGCACGGGAAGTAATGTCTTTAAAACGAAACTTTACAAACTGATAACAGTTGCAATGCATACAATGGGAAGAAGTTTGCTTCACTTAATGCGTCATTCAGCTTTATAAAAGAAACTGAGTTTTTTTTTTTTTTTTTTTTTTTTGACAGTTTTCTGTTAGCTTTGCCTTTCTGAATCATTTACAGCTGGCTCGAATCACAGAGATCGCTGCTCTGCTCAGTCTGGATTAAGCGTGCGCACAACGCAAGAAACTGAGTTTTTAATGGAAAATAGACAGAGATAATACACATCAGATAATCCACCAAGAAAGTACGACGAAACACTAACAAACCTAAGAAAACACTGAAATGCCTCAGAAATCACAGGAATTAATATTCAAACATCCAGGAAACCACCATTTCCCCTTACGAGGTTAGAAGCAGGAACAAACAGAACATTCCACATGGCCTGTGCTACAGTGAATTGTCTCAACTGGGTGGGAGGGAATGGAGGTTGGGGTCCTCGAGAGAGTGGCCAGGGCGCTCATCAAGGGACCGCCAGGGAAATGCCCCTGTTTGTCGTCCAGAAACTCACTCTAGAAATGGCCAGCAACACAGGTAAAGCTGCACACGCCTGCTTTGCACACGGGCCAGACTGTCTGTTCAAGGCTTGGTCCCTCTCTGGGTCCGGGTTTCCTCATCTCCTCACCCAGGCTGTAAGAGGCTTTCATTGTTATCCAGGTTAACCATTTACTAATGTTTGCAATGTACATACCACAGGGCCTGGCATGTAATCAATGCCCGGTAAGTGTTATCGATGAATACAGAATTGACTATCACAGCAGCATGGACCTAGAGGTCCAGGAATAAAAAGTCAATAAGTCACGGCACGATTATAGAAGATTATTTGTGCCCCAATGATGAGCAAAGTGAGCAAGATTCCCACTGTAATGAAAACATTATGCCCTGTTTCCTCTAAACGCATGCCCTGCCCAGACCTACCTGAGCTGCAAAGTAAGACTGTGAAGGAAAAAGAAGAAGGAGGTTGTACTTAGAGGTAGAATATACTTGGTTAACACATGTGAGGCGCTGGGTTCAACCCAGCACCTGAAAACAAAACAAAACACAACAAAACCAACCAACAACACACAAAACAAAGACCACCTTGGGGAGTACCATGACTTTATATTTATTTGCTTAGTTTGGGAGATGTTTCCCTTTTTTGTTTTTTGAGGCAGGATATATCTCTTTAGCTCCGACCGGCCTGAACTCACTATGTAGCCCAGGATGCCCTCCTCCAACTTTGGCAATTGTCTTGCCTTGGTCTTCCAACTTCTGGGATCACTACACCCGGCTTTATTCGTTTGCTTTCTTGTTTTTGAGACAGGGTCTCATGTAGCAGAGGGTGATCTCAAACTTGCTACATGGCAGAGTCTGGCCTTGAATTCTCCCACACCACCACACCATGCACACTTGAACAGATTTTTAGAGCAGCATTAGGTTCAGAGCAAGATGGAGCGGAAAGTATAGCATTCTCGGGGACCCCTGTTCCACATGGGCACCCAGAGTACCAGGCGGCACATTGGCTGTGACCAGTGAGCCCCACTGAGACTGACCCAGAGTCAGTTTCCAGTGCCATTCACACCTGCTGTTACATGTCGTGAGTTTGTGAATGGTAAGATGCCACACACACAGCACTGTAGATCCTGAAGAACATTTTCCTGGCGTCAGATCCTCCGTGCTCTGCCTATTCATCCCTCCGACCCCTGACCTCTGCCAATCACTCATCTTCCTCCCACTCCGAGTGTTGCCTGTTTCTGGAATGTCCGCTGGAATCGGGTGGCCTTTCCACTTGGTAACAGATGTAGACACGTTTTCTCTGTCTTGCTTGTCTTGCTGGTGTCCTTTTGGTGCTGAAATGTCCCGTGGTCTTGTCGGATCACTGGAGAAACACTGAGACTGCTTCCACATTTCTGTAGTTATGAGTAAAGCGTTGGTAAACGTCAGCGTGTGGGCATGTGTGTGCTTTTCAGCTCTTCGGTCAATACCATGGAGCAAGATGGCTCGTATGATATCAGCACATTTGCGTCTTAAGAGGCTGTCAAGCGGTCCTCCAACGCGGCTGCGGCATTCCAAGTTCCCAGGACGTGAGAGGCATCTCTGCTGCTGTGGGTCCTCAGCACCCTGTGTTGTCAGGATCCGACGGCTTTGTCTGCTCGGATCGGCAGAGAGTGCTGTCTCGCTGTTTCAAAGTGAAGCTCTCTCAGGATATCAAATCCTTTAAAATGTTTGCCTGATTTTCCCCTCTATTAGTTCATATGATTGTGGTTAACTTGCAGGAGGAAAAAGGCAATCGAGCTGTCTGCCCCATCTCAGGAGGTTTCTAACCAACACCGATTACCGGTTGTGGTGTCAAGTAACTATGAATGGTGACATTCTTGGGCCAAGACTGAGAAAGGAGAACGGACTCAAGGCTGTGGTCATCGCCAACAAGAGTGTGGCCAGTGGCCAGCGTCAGCTGGTTAACACTGAACCGTTAGCACTGGGTGCAGATTCAGGAACTTCTCTGAAGATAGCAAACCAAGGGAAATAAGTGTTGTTTCGTAATTTTTTATATTTATTGGGTGTGGGTGCTGCACGTGCCAGGCACAGGTGTGGAGTTTAGAAGACAGCTTGTAGGCATCGGCTGTCTCCTTCCACCGTGTGGGTTCTGGGCACTGAACTCAGGTGGTTACGCATGGTGGCGAGTACCTTGACCCACAGAGTCATCTTGCCAGCCTGTAGCTGCTTAAAAAAAAAAAAAGTGGTTGAGGGTGAGGGAGATGGTTCAGTGGGTAAAGCCCTCGCCACACAAGAATGAGGACCTAAGTTCAGATCCCTGGCACCTGCACAAATGCCAGTCAGGTGTGGTGACCCACTTGTCATCTCCACTCAGGAGGTGGAGACAGGGATCCCAGAGATGACCCTAGCTGAATCAGTGAGCGCTGAATGAGCACTAGACTCTGCCTCAGTATGTAAAGAGGACAGCGACGGAGGAAAACGTCCAATGTTAATCTCTGGCCTCCACACAAGCCTTCACATGTACACACTCAGGTACACACATACTTGCCAATACACATGCAAATATGCCTACATACATGCATTTGTATGGCACACACTATGTATATATGTATGTATATATATATATTATATATATATATATATATATATACAGGTTTAGCCTGTAGTCCCAGACTGAGGCAGAAGGATCACCTTGAGTTTGGGGCTAGCCAGGGTTATAAAGTAAGACCCTGTCTGAAACAGTCATTTTTTAAAAAAAGAGGTTTAAAATTAAGCCCATCCAAATAAATTAAAAAACAAACACAAAAATCTACTTGCTCTTGACTTTTTATCCATTATAAATTTTTAATTGAATTTAATCAAACTTTTGTTTCCTTTATTATTACTGTGGGGTGTGTGTGTGTGTGTGTGTGTGTGTGTGTGTGTGTGTGTGTGTGTGTGTGTGTGTTGTGTTTATGTGAGTGGTGTACTAGTGCATAGTGTCAACTGTGAAGTCAGTGTGACAGCTTTCAGATGTGTGTCAAGTGTGTGTGTGCGCTTATATCACTGGCCACGCTCCATTCACAAGAGTGGGTCCAGCCTTCTCAGAAGCCCTTCCTCCAAGAGTGGGTCCCCCCCCCCCCCTGCCTTCTCACTGGCCACCTCCATTCCACATTGACACAAAACGTTTCCCTTCCTGTCAACAGCCCCTCAGCCCTCTCATGGAAAGGCTCATGTAGCTCAGACTGACCTGAAACTCGTTGTACATCAGAAACTGGCCTTGAACTTCTGATCCTCCTGCTTCCGCTTTCCAAGAACTAAGATGACAGGCTCCCCTGCCATGCCCAGCCTGACAGCCCAATCTCTCCCCCTCAGCTAGCCCACTGCAGCCACAGAGGGACCCTTCTTGCCTCAAGAGAAAAACGTGGACAGTGAATGGCTTCTGTATAAAGGGGAGAAAAGGGCGGCGGGCCTCCACTTTAGGGTCTCACTTCCTGCTTGTAATCTGAGTCCTCCCTGGGGTCCCCTCGCTGAGCCTCCCACCATCCAGCCAATACTGCAGCAGCCCTGAGAACCAAAGGATGTGCTGGCCTGGAAGAAGCGCCCTGGTTTAAATATTGGCAGGAATGAGCTGCGATCTTGCTGAGGTGGCCTTCCTTTCCCCATGACCTGGCCAGCAAGCCTGGCGGGCAGTAAAGGTCTTGGGAGTGCTTTGTGTGGCTTCAGGGCACGTAGCAGGCAGGACCAATATTTGCTCTCTGACGCTGAAAGTGAGGTGCTGAGGCACGAGCCTTTTAACAGTGCTCAGCCAGTACCCGCACAGCTGGGAAATACCCTCAAGAAGATCCTGAGCTCTGGCCCCCGGTGAACACCCACTGGCCGAGACTTGGGCGCTCTGGGTTCCTTTCTGGAAACACAAAACCCTCCAAGAACCATTGAGGGGCTGCGCTGGCTTTGTAACTGGGCCCCGCAGCCAGATCACAGGGGCAGCCGCCACTTGAAAGGCTTTGAGAACAAAATCAATACAGGCCCTGCTCGCCAAGATCCCACAGAAAGCTTCAGCTGTCTGTCGGTGCTGACATGGAAAAGTGTGTGAGCGGGCTCCAGCTGCCTCTGGGGGAAGGGCCAGTTGCTGGCAGCACCTGTTTGGCAGCCCCTCCTTGGAGCCCCAAGAGTGGGATTGGGGTCAACGGCCTGGAGAGGAAGTAACAGGAGAGCACACCAAGGCTAGCTTCCTACCTGCTAGTCAACTGCCACACATGTGCATACACAGTTACTGATCTCTGCAACAAGCCCGTGCAACCCAAGAGCTAATGGACCTGCCCAAGGTCATCTACCTCGTAAAGTCAAAAGCCGGGTTCCAACCCACGCTGTCGCTGTCCTCTTACAGAGCCCCATCTCTTGCCACATTGCCACACCACCCACTCTCTGGAGCATGTTACAGTGTCACAGCAACGTCAGCACGTCCTAGGATCCCAAAGTACAGGCTTCAGCATTCTGCCAGCGAGGCACATGACACTGAGATGAGAAGCTGAGGCTGGAGGATTGAAGGTCTGTCCAGGCAATCCAGTGAGACTCTATCTCTAAATGGAGATGAGAAAAAGGACATGGACAGAGTACTTGCCTTGCATGTGTGTGAGGCCCCTGGTTCAATTCCTAAGGTTGCAAGTAATAAAATATGCTAATTGCTTTATTTCTCACCTTGGAAAACTGGCATTGGCTCTGCATCCTGGCTACAGCCCCACTGAAGGCTTTTCAGGCTTCCCAAGGAGCCTCTGAGGCCCTCGAGTCTGAGAAGTGTTTGCCCTCACTCCCTCTAGCAGACTGACCATGATCCCTTTGGAGAACCTAAGAAGACAGAGAGACAACTATCTGGGGAAGCTTTCTCCTTCAGGGTCGCCATCGGTCTAATTGCTTCTAAGACCCAGGTCTCAGGGTAGCACAATCACTGTGTCGCCTTGAAGGTAGAGGGCTGGTTTTAAATTGCATTGCACTGTACATTGCCAATTAAATCTTAGTTTTCCAGGCTCTTGAAGTTTGTAGAAAAGGGGCAGCTGCAGATCCATAGGTATGATATACTCTTGTTTCTGTAAAAATAAAACACTTGTATACATTCATAAATCATGTTAGGAAATAGCCTGAAAGTACAATTTGAAACTGCTGGCCGGGAGCTCTGAGGAGCAGCTCAAAGCACCAAGCTGTGCCTATATAAAATCCTCCACACCCTTCTTCTTCTCAGTCCCACACTGTCTGATGTTTCTATAACAGTGCAAACTGATTCCACATGTCTTGATTTACACAGAGTAACATTCAGTCTCTTTGGTGTCTGGTTCTACAGTTTTGACAAACATGTAGGTAGACTACATACCCACCACCAAATCAGGAGGAAGAAATAGCCAATAACCAGCCGTCCTACTTGTTTTTGTATTACTATGACGAGACATCATGATCAATGCAACTTGTAAAAGAAAATGTTTGATTGGGGATTACGGTTTCAGAAGGTTAGAGTCCATGACCATCGTGTCAGGGAGCATGGCATCAGGCAGGTATGGTGCTGAAGCAGTAGCTGAGGCTCACATCTTGATCTACAGCCAGGAGGCAGAATGAGCTAACAGAATAGCAAGAGTCTTTTGAAACCCCCAGGGACACACCTCCTCCAATAAGGCTACACCTCTGAATCCTTCCCAAACAGTTCCACCAACGGGGGACCAAGTATTCAAATATCTGAGTCTATGAGGGTCATTCTCATTCAAACCACCACACTGGAAAGTAATAATTTTATCATCTTTCTCTACCCCAACCTGATACTCTCCATCACTTCTGTTAGAAAAGAATAATCTTGGCACATCACAAAAAAAAAAAAAAAAAAAAAAAAAAAAAAAAAAAAAAAAAAAAAAAAAAAAAACATGAAAAAAGCAAAAGTAATGTGGCATGGCAATTTCCCCCCCAAAAAAGGTTATGCCATGACCTAACCCAGGATAGTAAGCACATGGCCAAGACGGCCTCTGTCTTTTGTTCTTAAGGCAATGGGGGAACTTGGTTGTTCCTCGTAGGCTGAGGTTCAACCTCATCATGTACTCCTGGTTGGCTAATTGGAGGGAAAGAGGAGGGTGTGATAGGCAAATTTCAAGAATGTCTAGGGCTGGACACATGGACATATCACACAATAAAGGGTGTTTCCTTTGATAGAAAAAAGTTTCTCCCAACTCCGGATTAGTCTTTTCTGGAGTGCCCCTCAAATGGAATCTTGTTGCATGTCATCTCTTGTGTTTGCATCCATGTTGTGGCATGTCAGTTGTTGACTCCTTTTCATTGTCAAATGCTGTTCCATGTTAAAGGTAGCACAGTCACGTAGCCTTCCACCTTTCTAAGGGCATTTAGGTTGCTCACAGTTGAGGGAGAAGGACCTGCTTGTTCTACATTGGGTGTGTGTCTAACTTTATAAGAAATGGCGAGCTTTTCCTCAGTCTTTCCATTTTCCCTAATATTAAGAAATATAGGTTCTGGCTACCCTCATCCTCTTTACAACTTGAACTTGGTATTGTAAGGGCCTTTTGCGGCTATCACTGCTGTATCTGTTTTGTGGCCATGCAGTGAGATCCACTGTGGGTTCAGCTAGCTTCCTTAGCGGTTAACAAGTAAGCATTACTAGATGCCTGCTTGCTATCTATTTTGACAAAATGTCTTTTGTCCACTTTGCTTTTACTTTGTAGTTCGTTTTGCCGTTGTTAAGAGTTACATTACCGCCTTGAAGAGCATGGCTGCGCATAACTGACGTGTTGCTGCAGGCATTGAAATCTTTGACAAAGCAACACACCTAAAACCTCCCACAAGGACCATGTCTCTGTAGTCACTCTGACTCAGACATCTCTGCACACCCCTTCCTAATCCTTACTTGTCTTTCCTCAGTTCAAAGAATGCTTCGCCTTCTGGATTCACTTCCATTTTCTAGAATTTTGTAGAAAGAGGGTCGTCTTTTATCCTGGCGTCTCTTCTGTGGAAGGGCTGTTTTGTAGTTCGCTCTCATTATTTTGATAGTTTGATTTCATGAATATACCGGGATGTGTGTATTCATTCACTTGTTGTTGGCCATCGAGATTGTTCTAGCTTTTAGTCACTTAAATAAGGCTATTACAACCTGCCGCTCACATATATTTGTGGTACACATGTTTTCATTTATCTTGGGTAGACACAGTAAGTACTCAGAATGGGTGGCATGGACATCAGGTCTGGGCTTCACATTCTAAGGCACCGCAGAAATCACTTTCACAGTGGTGGTATCATTTCACATTACTATCTTCATGAAAGAAGTGATGTTTTAAAATGTGTTCTCCTGATATCTGTTCATCCCTGGATATCGAGGTTATACCGAGTCCTCAGTTCCAGAATTTGGGGTGGAGGTTAAGAAAGGCTGATCTTCATAATAAAAGAAAGAATTAAAGGGATACAGGCTTTGGATGCAGCTTGCTGGTAACATGCTTGCCTAGCAAGGGCAAGGGCCTGGAGTCAGCGCCAGCATCCGAGAAAGAGGGGGATGGAGGGAGGGAGAGAGAAGAAAACAGATCAAAACCGAGTTGGTGGCATGGGATAGGGACCACCGATGGAGCCAGGGATCTACATCTTGTGGCAGAAATGCAAAACTCAATGGTTGTGCGGCCATGAGTAACTGGGAAGAATAAAAACATCTTTTCTGCATGATGCAGTGACCATGGGTAGCACAAGCTGCTAAGGCCTCTCCTTAAACTAGCACAGACTTTCCCAGAGTCTGTATTTCCCATCCAGGCACGTGTAAGCGTAGACTGTGGGCTAGTGTGTCCCATACTTTTGGAGAAGCTGTTGTTTAACCTGTTCTTTTGTGGACCTCACCTTCTATCCAGCTGGAAAGCTTGTTCGTGAGTCTGTTCCCTTGAACCTTTGAGCCATAGCCAGCCCTCTTTTACTGGTTAGTTATTAGTTAGTTAGTTAATAGACAGGGTCTTAGGTGTCCTGGGCAGGCCATAAACTCACTGTGTAACTGAGGATGATCTTGAACTTGTGGGTCCTCTTGCCCCCACCTCCCTCATGCTGGGGTTTCAGGCATGTGCCCCCACACCCAGCTAACCCATCGCTGAGGGCCAAATCCAGGCTTTGAACCAGGTGGCAAGCACTCTCCCAACTGTGGATGCAGCACCCACTGTTCTCTCTCTTAGCTGCTTACGTGTTTGCGATGTGTCTAAGTCGCCCAGGCTGGCTTTGAACTCTCTCTAGTTAAGTCAGGCTTGAACTTGCAGTCCTTTTGCCCCAGCCTTTAGAGTAGTTTGGGATTATAGGGCTGAGCTACCTGGAATCATCTGGGCTAAATGGCAAAGCGTGGAGCTCATGACCAGACAGGCCACAGTCAGAGTGAGGCCAGCAGAGACCCTGTGCCTGAAGCATGGTGAGGAGGGACCTGGCTCATGCTTCTGACTTCCTTCTGTCCATCTGAGTTGTCTGGGCTCTTTGTGGGATGATTCAACACCTCCTCGTCAGGACCATGCAAACCCCTGCTGCACCACTTACAAGTGGGGGAGTGACAGTTTTTGCCTGGTGGCATGGGGTAGAATGTCTCCAAAGATCTGGTGCCCACAATGGAGCTTTGAGAGTTTGTGCTGCCTTTGTGTGGACACAGCAGGGAAGGCCAGCCTCTTGCCCAACCCATGATAACTTCTAACAAGAATCCTCCCGTGAGCTTGCCTGAGAGCCGGGGCATCGCAGTGGAGAGAGCCGTCACGTTGTGAGAGGCTTCTCTTCTGGTCCCAGGGAATTCGCAGGAGTGAACCGGTCCCCTCAGCATCCCGGGAAACATGTTTTAAAGGCAAATCCTCCGGCCACCGGCCAGGCTGCTGAACTGGACGGTTAAACCACTGTTTAACAAGTCCCGGGGCGACTGTGATGTAACTGGAGTTTGAGACAGTTTAGAAGCCGACTTCCGAGGCTGAGGACATAACTAAGTACCTCGCAAACCAAACCCTTTCTGCGCGCGCGCACACACACACACACACACACACACACACACACACACACACACACACACACACACACACCCTGCAAAGGGTCGCAGCCTGAGAGCGTAGGATGTGGAGCCTCAGCACTGAGAATCCATTTAGACACTACAACCCCACCCCACCCCGGCCCCCGCTCCCAGGCCCACTTTGGGCAGCCCTTACTTTGGCCTCACAGATGGGTACAAAGCTGGGGCCTGTTTCCTCATTATCTGCCGGATGAATGCTTGGATGGTGTCTGGCTGCCCGGTCGCTCTTGGTAACCCGACACGCAAGCCTTGGCAGTCTGGAGGGGACCGGTTTCCTGCGGCAGCGCCAGCTGGAAGCCGGCGGGAGTGGAGAGGAGGTTAGTGTCACAGCGCCACCCTGTGGCGACACGAGGAGAGAGCCGTTCTTGCTGGTTGCGTTGAAGCTGAGACTTGAGGTCCTAAGAGACCTTAAGCGGCATGGAATCCCCAAACAGCAGACCTGCCACTTATTTGAAGAACTTTTGCTGTGCATTAGGCAACGTGGTCATTGTATTATCTTGTAATGACCTCATATTCCCTCCGTTCTTATTGGAGAATATTTTGTCTAAGAGGAAAAATTAAGGAAGTCCTTGCTGAGCCCACTGGTCCCACTTCCCAGGAGCGTCAAGAGGCAGCCAAGCCCATGTCTGTTATCTTACTGTAATGAAGGGTTTACTTGATCGATCGTTTAAAGTATTTTTCTCCTGGTGGTAAAGCAATAGTCAGTCATCGCTCAAGTCTCGCTAGGGGATGGATTACAGGACTCCTGTGGATCCCAAACCTGGAATGCTCAAGTCCCTTACATAACACCACACTATGGTATTTACAGTCTACACACACACTCCCGTACATCTAAAGTACCTCTGCACCACTAATTGCATTGAGTACCTAACAGTGTGTAAGTGCTGTAAGTAGTTGCACATATTGAACCGTAACAAGAGAAAATCTGCACATATTCAATACAGACATCATGTTTTGTGAGTACATCTGATCTTCAGACAGTTGACCAATGAATTTAGAAGGCCAATTGTGTGTACATTACATAGAATCTGAAAGTGAAAAAATTTCTAGTATTTATATTATGCAACAAGTTATCCCCCCAAACATCTGCCCTCCAGCGGTTACTGAGAGCACCTCCATGGCAGAGTTCCTGCTCAGGGACTCTCAGGGGGTGGCAGCCAAGTGTTCGAAGGTTGCTATCATTCAAACCTCGATGGCCCCGAAGAGTCCACTTCTAAGCTCGTGGGTGTTGCTGTTGGCAGGGGGCCACAGGAGGGTCTTTTGAGTGGAATGCTCATAAAAGTGGGGACTCCAAGATCAAAAGATGAAAGACAGAGACAGCGAGAGAGAATGTGCCTGGGTTCGAAGCTGACTGCCTCCAGATGACATGGATGCCATGACTTCGGTAGCCTACTGGGTGTGAGGACTCGCTCTGCTACCGTATGGAAGAGGGCTACACCAAAGATTGAAGTGTCAGGGTCACGTGGGGCCACTTGGGAGCTGACCAGCACAGGACAAAAAATAAAACCCTCAGACAGGTTCAGATGTGGGTGTGACGGGGGCTTCTTCCTGACCCTTCACATTCATGTTATTCTCTGTCCTTCATGTCCCTCTACAAGCCCTCCCTCCTCACCCAGACTCCTCCAGGGCCCAGTCCCGCCAATTGCCTGGTCCTGGGACCTCTCACCTGGAGGCCCAAGAGCAGGGACACCGAATCAGCGGGCACAGGTATCATCAACAGCTGTGTACGTCCTGTCCCCGGTGACAAGGCAGTCCGGGCTGTGTCCTCAGCCCTGCAATGGAGCTGTTTGTAAATTCCCATGCATAAGCTCTGTGAGAATGAAAGGAAAGAAAAACACATTTGGCTGGAGGTTTGTCTGATCACAGTCCTCAGTTGGGGTGCTTGTCTGATCACAGTCTCAGTTGCTGGAGTACTTGTCTAGCATGCACAGTCCCTCAGTTGCTGGAGTACTTGTCTAGCATGCACAGTCCAGTTGCTGGGTGCTTGTCTAGCATGCACAGTCCCTCAGTTGCTGGAGTACTTGTCTAGCATGCACAGTCCCTGAGTACTGCTAAAATTCTTTCCCAGAGGGAGACTAAGCTTACGCCTTCTAAGGCCCCAGTGACAGATTCCCCAAGTTCACTCTGAGAACTTTAACGAGCTTCCTTGCAGGGCATAGATGAGGGGTCATTTACAGAGTGTGGGTGCTCCTCTTCCCAGCAAGGGGCAGCTGGAGTGCCTTACCCAGAGGGGATGAGGATTTCCCTGGGGCTGCACAGATGGAGCCCCTCCCCTACTGTTTCCAGGCCTGAGTACTCCAGCCCCTGCCCAGACCTTGTACAGTTAAGTCAGTTACTTAAGGCAGGGGTTAAGAACTGCCTGGATACTCAGGCGAGGATCCTGTGACCCTCCCCACCCCTTTCTGAGGGGAGTGCTGCCAGGCCCAGCTGGGGTAATCATTTTGCAAGAGGATGACTGAGGTCCCCAAGATGATAGATGTTTGGCTTAGGAGACAGTCACTCAAACACTGCGTTTGGTCCCCAGCACCACATAAACTCAGGCACGGTGGCACACACCTGTAATCCTAGCACTTGGGAGGCAGAAGCAGGAGGATCAGAAGTCCATCCTCAGCTACACAGAAAGACTGAGGCCAGCCTGGGCTACGAAAGAAAAAAAAAAGTGAGCAAGCTATGGAGCTAGAGGAACAGAGTTAGGTGCTCATCGGTAAGAGCACCTAACTGCTCTTGCACAGGACCTGGGTTCAGTTGCCGGCGTCTCCATGGCGGCTCACAGCCACCTGTAACTCGGTTTCCAGGGATCTGATGCCCTCTTCTGACCTCTGTGGGCTGCTGCTGCCGCCGCCGCCGGTGCACTCAAGCACAAGACACACACACACACACACACACACACACACACACGCACGCACACACACACACACACACACACACACACACACACACACACGCACACACACACAAGCACGCGCACGTGAGCGCGTGCACACACGCATGCACACACACACACCCTTAAAAAAGTTATAACCCCTCAGGTTGGTCTCTATTCCCTCTCCCCCGCCATGGAAACACTGGGGTTATCCCTCCCCTGCTGACCCTCGATGCATTTTGAACACTAAAGGCGAGAGGACGGGAGAGAGACAGGTCAGGTCCAGGTGACAGCTGCAATTTGTCACATTTTCCTCTTCCTGCCGCTGCTGCTGTCACGGTTCCAGACAGCAGCTGCTCTGTCCTCTTGGGTCCCTGAGCAAGGACAACATGGAGACAGTCCACAGCCACCCTGAGAAGCAAGACACACCTGCCCAAAGCAAAGTAAGTCTCTGTCATCTTAAGTCCTGAAGCTTTGGTGGTGTTATCTCTGCACACACGAAAGGGTGGCCAGCGTCACAGTTACGGACACTTCAAAGCTGAGCGTGGTGGCACATGTCTGTGATCCTAGAACTTGGGGGGTGAGTAGAGGCAGGAGATCAGGAGTTCAAAAATATCCTCTGCTTCATAGTGAGTTCCAGGCCTGCCTGGGCTACATGAGACTCTGTCTTGAAAACAAACACAAACGAACAAAATGTTCTAGAAGCTTCCTACTCAAACAGGAGAGAGGAGAGACCATCAGGGACTCCCCGGGGCTTTTCCCCATGCACAGCCACTCCTGGATACAGCACAGAATACTTCCTCTCCACCCTTCCGTCCTCCACCCTCCCCCAACCTTGTCTGTCACATGGAGTAGCCAAGGGGAGGTTGTCCTTCATGTTCTGTCATGGGAACCCAGGCAGCTCGGGATTTTCAAGAGCAAGATGGCAGACCCAGCTCCAAGATGACGGAAGTAACCAGAAAATGCCCCAGGCAACCTAACGAAGAGAAACCCTAGGAGAGAAAGATGGATGTCAACTCTCCCTGTATTTTCTCTTGGGGTAAGGCAGCACCAGGGCCCCGTGCTCAGACTGTACTTCAGGACGTGCAAACAGGCTCTACCTTTGTTCTAGTTAGTGTTTGTTTTCTTTATGCTAGAGGGCAGAAATGAGCTTTTGAAGTTTTCTTGTTTTCATTTGATGAGACAGGTTCTTCTGAGCAGCCCAAGCAGCAGGACTTACACTCATGCCCCTACCTCCTCCTCTTCGGTGCTGGGGTTACAAGCCTGTATCACCACGGTGCCTGACTGATGTTTTGCACATGATATTAACATAACCACACTTACACCGCAGAAAAGAGAAGATTCCTCATTCTCATGAGTCCATGCTTCAGATCCCTACAACAAAAAGTCAGATTACTAAGAGCAAAACTATGTATTTAACATGTTTGTGTGGCGCAGAAGCCTCCAGAAAGGAAGCCCCAAAGGGCTGGGATATAGCTCAACGGTAGAGCCCTTGACAAACAAGATCAAAGCCTGCTTCCACCCCAGCATAATGACTCACGAGAGCCGAGAAGAGAGCTGTGAAGAAGGTATGATGAAGGGCAGGAACAGCAAGGGCTGCTTGTTGGTGTTCTCACGTCTCCAGTCTGCCTTCTGTGCGTAGAGAAGACGCCTCTGCAGCGGAGTTCTTCAGAGGGTAGCCAGAGGACTCTGTGGCCTGCATAACAGGAGAAGAGAAGCTGAAGGGAGAAGGGACCTCTTGCTTACACTGTTTTCCTAGACGCTAAGGTGCCATGTTTGGGATAGCATGTCCTGAGCCTTCTCAATGACACCTCAGTGAAGGAAAACAGAAACTTCTAATGCTTTCTGTGGAAGAAGAGCACAGTGGCAAAGTACCTGGACCTGACAGAAGTCACACTGTGGCCTGGAGAAATGATCCCTCAACTCCCTAACCACTGAAAACGTGGTTACAGCGTCCTGTTTCAGAGATTGTGGACATGATGCTGCCATGTCCTAAAACCCAGGGATTTTAAGGTTTATTTCTTTTATGTTGTGTGTGTGAGTACTTGGCCTGCATGCATGTATGTGCAGCACATGTGTGCCTGGTGCCCACAGAGGTCAGAAGAAGGAATTGCATGCCCCTGGAGCTGGAGTTACAGACAGCTGTGAGCCACCACATGGGGACTGGGAACCAAACCCAGGTCCTCTGCAGAAGCAGAAAGTGCTCTTAATCACGGAGCCACCTCCCCAACTCCTGTGCTCGCTTTTTCAAAGTAATCTTGGGCCACCCAGAAGCCATAATTGCTGGAGAGAAGGGTCTAAGTCATTTGCATGGACAGAGTGCTTCCTCCTCAGGCTACCAGCTGCCTTCCTTCCTTGAGGAGGCCTCTGATTTCTCAGAGCCCCACAGTTTCCAGGGAAACCATCTTCTTCTCCAGGGACAGGGGTGGAGCTGGAACCTGCAGGCCTGCCTCTAAGAGGGGCCATCCCTACGGCCAGCTCCAGCAAACCTCAGGACTGTGCCTGAGACAGTATCTTACATGGAGCCCAGGCTGGACTTAAACTTATGATCTCCTGCCTCATGCTCCTTGGTGCTGGGATCATAGGCCTGTATCACCAGGAATTCTGGGATGCAGACAGTCTGGCTTGCTGAGTCCGATTCCTATGGAATTTACCACTTTAACCAAATAAAAGGGAATCTCAGAAGCAGAACCAAGTTTTGAAACTTGAGCTCTACATGGCAACATCTGAGGTACAGAGCTGCAGTGGATGGGTCTTTGTGCCATGCCTTGAAGCACTGCCCCTAGTGAGGCAGCAGGTAGCTGCTAGGTACCTGCCCCTTGGGCGTGGCCGCCAGGGACCCTTAAGACCTAGGATGCAAGTACATAATGCTGTAGAGGGTAGCTGTTCCAGCTTTGACCTCGAAGCATTGCCCCTAGTGTGGCAACAAGTAACTGCCACACCTGCCTATGACCTGCCCCTGGGGTGTGGCGGAGATGAGACCCCTTAAGACCTGAGATACATAGTGCTTGCTCTCTTGTCTCCTCATGATCCTGGGTGCTGGACTGCAGACCAAGTCAGAGTTCTCCAGAGAACCACGCTGGACTGCACCTCATCTCTCCCAGATCCTGTAACTGACCCCTTATTGGTTGTAAGTTACCCCTGAAATAAACCTCTTTTAATTACCAGATAAACTACGTGGAATTGCCTCATTAATTGCCATGATAGTGCACTCTCTTCTCTTTGATACCTCTCTTCTTTTGATACCTCTCTTTGATACCTGATCAAGGCAGAGCTCTCCTGAGATCCACGTTGGACCTTGC
This sequence comes from Peromyscus leucopus, assembly GCF_004664715.2. NCBI lineage: Eukaryota > Metazoa > Chordata > Mammalia > Rodentia > Cricetidae > Peromyscus > Peromyscus leucopus. The sequence goes on along the minus strand of NC_051071.1, from coordinate 14,699,298 downwards.
CCCTCCCCTCCAGGATTCCGTGACCAACTCCTTTATTCTGGTTGTGAGTTAACCCCCCAAATAAATTCTTCTGACCATCAAATAGACTCTGTAGATATATCCCATCACACAGCCTGTGACTGCTTTGTTCAAGACTTGCTATTTTCAACCATCTTACAAAAAGTAAACATCCTCATTATCATCCCTACATTATAAACTAGGAATCAAGGGGCTAAGATACGCCTCAGGCCATGGGAAGCCAGGGTTGGATCCCAAGCAGTGTCATTGAGAGACCCTCCGGCTTCGTCCCTATGGGTGCTTTGCGCTGGTATCAAACGTTTTCACATGTCTTTCGTCCCATCTGCAGCTCTGCTGATGTGTCTAAACACCGTCAGAATGAACAGATCTAAGCAGAAGGAAACAGCACACGTACGTAGAACTCCATCCTACCCCACATGCGTCCTTTGCTCAGGCTCTCCGTTCCTGGAAGGCACACTTGTGGAGAGCACACACCCCATCACCCCGAGGATGAAGAGTTAGAGATGAGGGATCCAAAAGGCACTCTCACTGCTCTATGACTGCCTTCGTCTGGGTTCTGTCGCTGTGGAGAGACACCAGGACCACGGTGTAACTCTCACAGAGGAAAACATTTCGTTGTGGTGGTTCGCTCACAGTTCAGAGGTTTAGTCCGGGCAGCATGGCGGCTGGGATTACAGCGGTGTACAGGCAGACATGGTGCCGGAGCTGAAAGGCCTACATCCTGATAGGCAGATAACAGGAAGTGGACTGTCTCACGGGGCATTTCTTGAGCATATATGAGACCCCAAAGCCCACCCCCACAATGACACACTTCCTCCAACAAGGCCACACCTACCCCAACAAGGCCACACCTGCCCCAACAAGGCCACACCTACGCCAACAAGGCCACACCTACCCCAACAAGGCCACACCTACCCCAACAAGGCCACACCTACCCCAACAAGGCCACACCTACGCCAACAAGGCCACACCTACCCTAACAAGGCCACACCTACCCCAACAAGGCCACACCTACCCCAACAAGGCCACACCTACCCCAACAAGGCCACACCTACCCCAACAAGGCCACACCTACACCAACAAGGTCACACCTACACCAACAAGGCCACACCTACCCCAACAAGGCCACACCTACCCCAACAAGGCCACACCTACCCTACCCAACAAGGCCACACCTACCCAACAAGGCCACACCTACACCAACAAGGTCACACCTACCCCAACATGGCCACACCTACCCCAACAAGGCCACACCTCCCAATAGTGCCACTCCCTTTGGGGCCATTTTCTTTCAAACCACCACACTGACCTTCTTGGTGCCCTCCTTACCGCCAACCCCATTGTCTTGTACTTTTACCCTGCGTGCTGGGGAGTGAAGAGGGGACCTCTCATGTGTCAGGTACCTTGACTCTGAGCTGCACCCCGGCTCCTGTCCCTTCCATCTTAACGCAAACACAATCTCCCTTGGCCTGCTGCGGCTCTTTTGCCTCTTGCCCAGGCTTTCAGGTCGTATCCAGGCAACCCTGGACAGCAGTCAGCATTCATGGCTTCATCTGGCTGCCTATAATGACCGGAAATGGCTCACTGCACCCCTCAACGGTCCCACTTCAAGGGATGGACTTATTTTATAGTCCCCCTTCTTTTCTCTAGAACATTTTTACAGACTCTTGCCTGTATAGAAAACAGAGAGGAAATGCAAAGATCCTCTTCTTGCCTCCAAGGGCGCCTGCACACACACACACACACACACACACACACACACACACACACACACACTTAAAAATAAAGTAAATAGGACAGAGCATGGTGATGTATGCTTTTAATTGCAGTGCTTGGGAAACAGAAGCAGGCAGATCTCTATGAATTTAAAATTAGCCTGGTCTACATAGTGAGTTCCAGGCCAGCTAGGGCTACAATCAATCATCAATCAATCAATCAATCAATGTGGATAAATAAAAGTAAATAAATAAAATAAATAAACAAATAGACTATTTTAAAAGAAAGAAAAGGACTTGGATCTGGGGTATAGCTCAGTTGTTATAATGCTTACCTGGAATGCACAGTCCCAAGTTCATCCCGCCCCCCGAACTGCACAAACCGATGTGATTGACACAGACCTGTAATCCCAGAGCTTGGAGAGGAAAATGAGAGGATTCAAGCTTGAACTATATAGGGAATGTGACAACTGCATAAGACCCTGTCCCAAAAACAAATACATGGCGCTATGAGATGGCTCAGCAGTAAATTCCCCACAATACAAGATCAACGACCTGAGTCTGATTCCGCGAACCTCCTTAAATACGGAAGGCGTGAAGAACTCCAAAGTTTCTATCTCAGTGTGTTCAGTGGCATATGTGTACCTGTAGTTACACATCCTCTCTCTCTCTCTCTCTCTCTCTCTCTCTCTCTCTCTCTCTCTCTCTCTCTCTCTCACACACACACACACACACACGCACGCACGCGCGCGCACACACACACACACACACACACACACAAATCTTAAATGGTGACTAGCTTTGCTGCTAATAAAGGTAGATGGGAGTTGGTGGTGGTTAAAATGAGAGATGTGCCTCCTGTACCCCAAGACACTCTTTCTTACATCACCCTGTATGTGGTGGCACTCTAGGGCTGTCCTGGACTCAGAGGGGAGACAAGGTAGCATATCTCCTTGGGCTGCATCTATGGTGTGAGCTGACTTCCAGAATCTTCTTCATCTCTGTCTGATCAGTGTTCTGTGGCTGTGAAGAGACACCGGGACCACGGCAACTCTTATAAATGAAAGCATTCAATTGGGGCTGGCTTACAGTTGCAGAGGCTTAGTCCATTTCATCATGGTGGCACACAGGCAGGCAGACCTGATGCTGGAGAAGTGGCTGGGAGTTCCACATCCGGATCCACAGGCAGCAGGAAGAGAGAGACACTGGCTGGGCCTGGCAAGCCCACCCCAGTGACACACCTCCTTTAATAAGGCCACACCTCCTAGTCCTTCTCAAGTAGTGCCACGCCCTGATGACCAAGTGTTTAGATCTGTGAGCTGATGGGCGCCATTCTCATCCAAATCACCACAAGCTCCATTTGCAGCCAGGCTCTTTCGATACTAAGAGCATTGGGGCATGAGGCAAAGGCCACCCCACAAGAAGGAATCAGCCCCCAAACGTGTCCCTGTGTTTTCAAATGACGGACTCCTCTCCAGGATGTTGAAATTACAGTTGACATAGTTGCCGATAGTTCCTCTCAAGCCACAGAATGGTTTGGCAATAAGTCTGACAAATTCAGCCCTGCGGATGGCGTCAGTGCAGCCCACCCCTCACGAAGAATTAAGAGGAGGCCCTGCCCACCTCCAGGCACTTGTCAAATGCGCTTTTCTCTCCTTGTGTGTTTCTCATCCCACAGATGTGTTTGGGGGCATTCCGCACGAAAAGTCAGACTTTTGTCTAATTTTTAGAAAAGTTTTCACTGTGTAGCCCAGGCTGGCTTCAACTCCAGTTCTTCCTGCCTCATCCTCCTGGGTGCTGGGATGACAGTGACTGGTACCTGTGGTTTGGATTCTCCAAGGCAACAGAGGGGGATGCTCCCCGTGAGGACATGCTGGTGTGGTTCCTTTGACTTGTCCATCGGAAGTGGCCCCGTCTGTTCCTGGCCGGTTGGGGATTTACAAACTCTACAGACACTTTTCTTCTGCCTATCTGGCAGCCAGCACCGTCCTGGAGGACCCAAGGAGCACCCGTTCTGTGTTCTCCTCTGCAGCTGGTGATGGGCATTCTGAGTACACGTGGATGTGTAACTGTACAGGCAGCTGCTGTGTGCCAGGCCAAGAGGGCCACACGGGTGCCGTGAGCCATGTCTAGACATTTGTAGCAGAGTGTGAGAGAAACTCACTGTGGAGGAAGGTCCGCTGCATGCATGCGTGTGTGCATACAGTCAAGAGGACCACGTTAGCCTGCATGGTTCACTACTGCAGTCCTAGTACGCAGGAGGCTGAGGCGGGAGGAGGTTTGAAAATTCAAGGTCAGCTTGGGCTGTATTGTCTCAAAAAGAGGAGCAAGAGGAAGAGGAGGGAGGGGAGAAAAAAGGAAAGAAGAAGAGGAAGAGGCGGCCAGGACCCTGTGCCTGCCCCAGTGAAAACCTCAGCCAGGCTGCGGATTAATTGTGCTGCCACTCTTGGAAACTGCCAGCGTCTCAGCCCCTCGGAGGAATTCCGCTGTCCCCTCTCAGCAGACTGCAGGGACTGCAGAGCAGGCAGACCTCGAGGCTGCTGTGGTGTTTCCTCTGCCTCTTCTGGTGTCTGAGGAGGGAGGGGTGAGGCTTTTCTCTCTCCCTCACCTGCCCCTCACCCCCACCCTCACCCCTGCCCCACCCCATCCCTCATCCCTCACCCCTCACCCTGGCACCCCTGCCCTCATCCCCACCCCACCCCTGCCCCTCAATCCTGCCCCTCCCTCACCTGCCATCCCTCACCCCCCTGCCTCCCCTGCCGGCCCCCTCACCCCTGCCCCTCACCGCCCTCACCCTCCCCCCTCACCCCACCCTGCCCCTCCCCACCCCTCCCCCCCCCTCACCCCCACCCTCACCCCCCCCTCACCCTGCCCTCCCTCACCCCCCCCCTCACCCGGGTGCCCCTTCATCAACATCCCTCTTGCCCATCCCTCAGGGGATCCAAGCCTGCTCGGGGAGATAGGAAAGCCAGGAGGGTCCCTTGCCTCCAGACATCAGGAGAGGCAAGTCAGTAAAAGTGATCCTGTGCTGAGATCTTGTGGGTGCCCTGGCTGTTTCCAGAGTGTGTGTGTGTGTGTGTGTGGTGTGTGTGTGTGTGTGTGGTGAGTGTGTGTGTGTGTGTGTGTGTGTGTGTGTGTGTGTGTGTGTGTGTGTGTGTGTGTGTGTGTGTGTGTGTGTGTGTGTGTGTGTGTGTGTGTGTGTGTGTGTTGTGTGTGTGTGTGTGTGTGTGAAGGAGGGGTTCTCAGGGCTTTCCAGCATGCTGTCACATGGAGTGTAGCCCCAAGAACCCAAGGTTCACACCCTGTTTCCTTTATGCTGAGGTCGCCAGGGTTTTAATGTCCCCACAGTGAGAACCCTGGGAGCTTCCCATCGCACCCCACACCCTGCGGTGGAGGAGGGCAGCCACTCCTCTTTCTGACTGGCTGGGTCCTTCCTGCCGCCTCAGGCTGGTGAGTCTGGACCTGGTCGCCAAGGCCCTCAGCGGCAGAGGACAGTGACAGGGGAAGACCATGCTCCCTTGGCCCCAGGGGACACTGGTGACACCTGAGTCTCATTTCCCTTCCTGCCCTGAGGGACAGCACCACAAGAAACCCCCAGACCCTCTCCACTACTCCACGGCTCTCAGGGTGGCGGGGAAGGACCAAGGGTCCTGAGACCTAAGCTAGACATTCGCTGAGTTCTCTCAAACACAGTTTTGGATCCAGCGTTTCCTTAAAAACAAAGCGAGTTTGTGGAGACAGACTTCTTTTCTTTTCTTTCTTTTCTTTTCTTTCTTTCTTTCTTTCTTTTCTTTTTCTTTTTCTTTTCTTTCTTTTCTTTCTTTCTCGCAGGTGCTCAGGAGGATACAAACATTCCAGGGAGGTTAAGGGGTGTGCAGTTTTCTCCAGGCCAGGGAGAAAACCAAGGAAGACTTCTTGGAGGAAGTGATCTTTGAACAGGGCCTCATGCCTGTGGAGGTCCAGGGTGAGTACTCTCAGGAGTGTCAACAGCTGGAAGGCTCCCAACAAGGAACTGAACCTTGTCTGGGATGGCTCTTAGGGAATCATCTTAGTGGCATTTCCATTTCCGGGGAGACACAGTTCAGATTACTCCAGAGGAGAAGAGGGAGCCAGTGCTGGGAGGGTTTCTATGGTTACTCTGGAGCCGTGGCTCGAAGCGCCACCCCAGCCCAGCGGTGCCCACTCTCAGCAGGGACCCTCGCAGCTGGGCTTGGCACTGGTTTGAAAAAGCAGACCCCCTGCCCCAGAGTGTTTCTGGAAAGACGTGCAAAGAACTGATGCCCGAGGCTGCCTGGGGGAGGAGGGCTGCGGGCCAGGGGAGGGGTGGGTTTCAGGCATGGATGCTGCACCTGTCTGATGCATTCAGCACTTTCTCCCCGCCTCTCCCCTGCCCAAGGCTGCTCCAGTCTGGCTCTTCTTAGATAGTTCTTTTCTCCTCTCCGAGTGGGTCTTTATTTCCAGATTTGCTAAGCTTGTTAAAAAAGGAAGCATTCCCAAATTCTCCTGTTCCTCGGGAGCAAGAGATGGGCAAGAAGTCTACAGATTCATCCGTGCTGACGGTTTCCCTGAAGCCCACATTTATTGAAGGATTAAGGGACACTCTCTTACCCACAATTCACTTGTCAAATCAGCTCTTATTTCCTTGCGTTGTTTCTGTTCCACACTTATCCTGGCTCACCTGTAGCTAGAGTTTTCCTGCCTTGCCCACAATCAGGACAAATCTTTGTCACCCGCCAGTCCCACAGCCGCTCAGACCCAACCAAGTAAACACAGAGACTTATATTGCTTACAAACTGTATGGCCGTGGCAGGCTTCTTGCTAACTGTTCTTATATCTTAAATTAATCCATTCCCACAAATCTATACCTTACCATATGGCTTGTGGCTTACCGGCATCTTCACATTCTGCTTGTCATGGTGGCAGCTGGCAGTGACTCCTTCTGCCTTCCTGTTCTTTCTTTTCTCCTCTCTGTTAGTCTGCCTATACTTCCTGCCTAGCCACTGGCCAATCAGTGTTTTATTTATTGACCAATCAGAGCAACACATGTGCCATACAGAACATCCCATAGCACTCGCCCAGCTCTCAAAGGTCTCCACACTAAATACACCTAACTCCCCAGCCTTGTAGCAACTCAAGAGAGTGGTGCCCAGCAGCTGGAGCAGGAAGAACCTCCTCAGGGGTCCTGGGGGCCTCAAGGCAGCCACATGAAAAGATGCAGTGTCGCAAGAATAGGGAGCAAATTCCCTGTTGCCACAGCTCTCTGTAGGCTCCAACCCCTCTGAGCCAGTGAGTGGCCTCAGCCTGCAGCTTGGAGCTGAGCTGCCTCCTCCACCTCAACCCAAGGAATGCAAAGCAGAACGTGCTTACTAAATTAGCTACCCGGCATTCCCCACATGCCAAGCCTGACTGGCAGGACTTGCCAATGTCTGTGATGCGGACAATTCAGTCATGGCCAAATTCAGACCACCGGGGTTTGATCCCCAAACCAAAGGAGGGATTGATTAGGTCTGTGATGGGTACTGTGTCCTCCTGGGGGCCACAGCCAGGGGTGATCAGGCTTGGCCTTTAGTCTGTCAGCTGAATGGCCTACAAGAAGAGGCCGACTTCTGTGTGTCACCTTCCTGTCTGTACACAGCACGCATGTTGTCTTTCCCAAAAGCCTTTGATACTTACTAAGCTGACTCAATTTTGTATGTTTTTAGCCAGCTAATGTACTGTTGGTTGTCATTGTTTTGTTTTTACCCCTGAGAGCAAGCATTTGCTATGATTTTTCCTGCCCTAAGAGCAGCAAGCCAGAGAAGGGTCAGAAGTGGGGCCCCTGCAGAAAGCTGTGACATGTTATTATTTGCTTTCTGTTTGGTTTTGAAGCAGGCTTTCACTATGTAGCCCAGGCTGGCCTCCTGCCTCCTCCTCTCCAGTGCTTGGACGGCTGACACACCACCACAGGCAGCTGATAGTGTTACAGTAACATTCTGAAACACCAGTGACCTAGCAAGACCACTTGAGGAGGGCTGGGTCCCCCCATTTCTCCATTGGTCCTTTCTAGATATCCACCCCCATGCTTTCCCCACATCTCTCCCCACAATGTTTTCTGGGAATGAGAAGCTGCGGGTCCTAGAGGGGCCACCCCTGCTTTCCCCGTCCGTCTTTGTCCCTCTAAGCTGCCTCGATGCTCCCTAAAAAAGAAAACGGTGCTAATTGACATAAAGAATCTTAGCACTTACAGCGCGTACAGTTTTTACGTCGTATTTACTGAAGAGCTCTTTTCAATTTGCCCACACAGAAATGTTCGCCATACCGCATTCTTATGCACAAGAGGGAAGCCAGGCACATGAACCCCCTCCCAGGCCTTGAACCCCCTCCCAGGCCTGGCCTGCTCTGCAGCCACCCTTGACACACAGTGTGGAGCCGCTGCTGTGAGAGGCTCCGCTCTCCTGTGAGCTTTCCCCTCCTCGGCTGACACCCCAGTTTATAACATCTGATGGGTACACCCTGGTGAGGGTGGCCACAGCAGCCTCCGGCATACACAGGCGTATTAAGACAGGTTCCGGGCTGGAGAGATGGCTCAGAGGTTAAGAGCACCGACTGCTCTTCCAGAGGACCCTGGTTCAATTCCCAGCAACCACATGGTGGCTCACAACCATCTGTAATGAGATCTGGCTACACAGAGAAAACCTGTCTAAAAAAAAAAAAAAAAAAAAAAAAAAAAAAAAAGACAGGTTCCAGGGAGTATGGGATGTGCCAGGGCATTTAGTTCTCGAAGGCAATAGTGCTCACCTATTCCCACTTCAGAGATGACTACGGAAGGTTTGAGAACATTCCCTGGCCCAAGAACCCAGTCCTCCGGTCTCTTTTGGCCAGTTTCCTGCCTTTCTTCTGTTGGCCCTGAAGCAGAACGGATCATTGTCTTGTTCTGGCCTGCTCAGAGAAGCCAGGTGGTTTACCACAAAGAGCAGGAGGGAAAGGATGGTTATTCCATGTTCCCTACAGGCTTAACTACAGTGGGGCATCACTTCATGCCCGTGTGGTGAATGAACAAAGTTAAACATGAGGACATGAGTGCTCCTGGGTATGTGGAGGAGAAGGCTCATTACAGACAAAAGAGAGCATGGCCTGAGGCAGGGGCATCTGGGGGAGTCCAGAGTGAACACGACCAATAGAGAACAAACCCTTAGCTAGGGTTCCTATTGCTGTGAAGAGACACCATGACTATGGCAACTCTCATAAAGGAAAACATTTAATTGGGGTGGCTTACCGTTCAGAGGTTCAGTCCATTATCATCATGGCAGGACACAGTGACATGCAGGCAGATGTGGTGTTGGAGAAGGAGCTGAGAGCCCTACATCTTGGTCTGCAGGCAACAAGAAGTGAACTGAATTAGTTGTAACCTGAGCATAGGAGACCTCAAAGCCATCCCCCACAGTGACGCACTTCCTCCAACAAGGCCACACCTACTTCAACAAGGCCACACCTCCTAATAGTGCCACTCCCTATGAGCTTATGGGGGCCAATGACATTCAAACGACCACAATGACCCTGAGCCGGGCCACATGAAGAGGGGGGAGAGCTGGGAGAGTAAAGTGTAGACAAAAGGACCAGGTAACCAAAACGGCTGGATTATATAGGGGAGAGCCGAATGGGAAGGGCAGCCCAGCCTCTTGGACTGGAGAGTTTTGCCAGCCATACCCTGTAACAGGTAGAGACTGAGGGATGCTGGGAGAACCTGGCGGCCAGGTCCGTTTTGACATGTTAAACAGACCCGTTAGTCAGCCATTTGTCCCAGGTTTGAGACCTAGCACGCAGCAGTGGGATGACTCTGACAGAGGGAATTCCAAGCAGGTTCACACAGTGGGAGCCCAGTGGGCAGCTGGTGAGCTCTGGGGACTCTGGTCTAATCGGTGGTCAATCTCCTATTGGATTCATTTTATGATGGCATTATTAGGGTATCTTGGAAAGTAAATGATGGGCCTACCTAGAAGACGTAGGTGACAGAGAGCATGCCCTGGAAAGATGCATTGTTTCCCTATTAGATCACAGAGGCTTCCCCACTCCAGGACATCAGACACACCTTACATCCTAACTGCAATACTTTCCCCAAACTGCTAGACTCCTAGCATGTGGCAGCCCTCGGAGAGGGTGGGATAAGGGAGCTCCCTAAATTTCAGTCTGTGTGTCCTACCTAGTACCTACACTAACCTCCAAACTCAGAGACCTCCACCTTCAGAGACCCCTCCCTCTTGAGTCCATAAATGTAACCAAATTCTTTCTTCAGCTGCTGTTGACTCTCTGCCATACCCCAGGTCCTCCTACTTGGAGTGACCCGTGTTACTAAAGGACCGGATACCCGAAAAATACCTCAGGACTGCTCTGTGCTAAACCAGCGCTCCACGGGCTTCTTTTCCCTCCTTGTCTCACAGTCCCTTCCCCTCTGTCTGCTTCCTCTGACACAAGGAGATGAGCAGCCGATATCACCCACACCTGTGGCGATGATGCTCCACGCCAGCAAGACCCAAAGCAAGGATGCAGCGGACCTGGACTGAAACCTCTGAGGTCGTGAGCCGACACGTCTCCGTCCTCCGGGAAGCCTGATCAGTTAGGCGGCTGCACTGGAAGAAGAAAGGACAGTGGGAAGTGTCGGTGAGAACTTGGAGTATTTGAACAGGGTTATTACGCGGCCCTGCAAGGCTCCTCCTAGATGTGCACCTGGGAGAGCTGAGAACCTCATCCATGTCAACAGAATCCATCCCAACCCACAGCAGCACGACTTATAATAGCGAAAGAGTGGAGACAACTCAAGTCTTCAGCAGACAAATGTGTAAAGGAAACAGTGTCTTTAGTCAACAGATGAGACACCATTTAGCCCTAGACCAACAGAATATTCAACCACAGAAAAGGATGAACACCAGTGCATGATACACCGTGGGCAAACCTTGAAATGATTCTTAGTAAAGATAGAGTCACAGAGGACTGGATATTAGATGGTTTCATTTATATGAAATGTCCAAATATGCACGTCTATCAGAGACAGATTAGTGGTTGTGAGGTTGGATGGGTAGAATGGGGACGACTTCATGTTGTGGTCTAAACGGACATGTCCCCCCCACCCCACCCCAAAAAATTCTAGTACCCAATGTGTTAAGAAGTTGGGTCTTCTTTAGAAATATTTTTAATTATGTGTATTCGAATGTATCTATATGTGAAGGCAGGTGAAGAAGAAGGCCAGAAGAGGGCACTGGATCACCTGGAGCTGGAGTTATTGTGGGAGCTGGGAATCTAATTCTGGTTCTCTGCAAGAGCTGTATGTGCTTTTAAACACTGAGCCCAATAGGACGGATCTTTGGGGAGAGATGAAGTCATGAGTTCTCCATCACGAATAGAATTAATGCTCTTAATCGTAGATGCTGGTCACTGTCCAGCTCTCTTTCCCTTTCCGATTCTCTACCATGTGAGCAAGAGGAGCCATGTTGGAAGCAAAGATCAAGCCTTCACCAGATCAAATCTCCAGGTGCCCTGGTCTTAGACTTCCCAGCCTCCAGAAGTGAGTCTCTCTTCTCTTCATTCACCACTGCATCTGTGCTGCTCGATTATGATACCAGTGATGGGCTGCTACTTCCTTCTGGGGTGTGGTGGCTCATGCTTATAATCCATCACCCGAGAAGCTGGCAGGATGGTTCATGGCTAGCCAGGGCCACACTGTGAGAGCCTGCCTCAAAACACACAAGATCTGAACTTGGTGGACGATTGCACATTGTAAATATACCCCAAACTGCAGAATGACACGTTTGCTTTGGTCTGGCTGGGTCAGAACTGGCTGTATAGGTCGGGATGGCGTTAGCTTTTGATGATCCCCCTGCTCTGCCTCCAAGTGCTGGGATTACGGACATGTACCACGACTACACCCAGTTAGAATTGCATACTCTAAAATAGTCATTTTATGTTATGAGAATTATAATTCAGTTTTCAAACACCACCTTTTTGAAAAGAACCAATTTATTCCTCCATCCACACTCCTCTGGGATAATGAACATGTAGCCAGTTGCCAAGCGGTGAACACCCCCGTGGGCCAGCAGGGTGGCATCGGAGGGCACAAAGGCTGAGTTTTGCAAAATGACCTTCTGTGTGATCTACACTGAGCTCGTGAAAGCAGGCCTTGTCCCTACAGCCTCACCTCCAGTCACCGGTCATATTTTGATAATGCTCTAAATTACAGGCCCCAGAACTGGCCTTTAATTACAGTGCTCTAACAGGGATTGCTGGCAAATTCCAGAGAGCTAGCGGAGCCACCAGTGAGGAACAGCACCCTCTATCCACTCTCCCTGGCTGCCTCTAAAACGCAGTCAGTACCCACTTCATCTGCTTACTCATTCCGTCCACAGGTGAGTGTCCGCCTTCCTGCTGCATTCTTCTCTTTTGGGGAAACCTCTTCTTTTCCATCTGCTCCTTTCTTCACTCCTGGATTCTGTGGAACCAGAAGTCAGCGGTCCGGAGAACTGATGAAGGACAGCAAAAATCTCAAAGGCAATCACCACCCTGCTCCCTGGTCTCCCCCAGGCATGGGTGGGAGGAGAAATTAGCACAAAAAAAATCATGTTGCACCCCAAGCTAAAGCTGACCTGGTACCCAACTTACAGGAAAATGGCCAGGAACCTGGGCGAAGCAGGCAAGGGCCTGTACCACGGAGCTCATGGCTCCCATCCTACCCGCACTAACCCTGGTCCCCCTGGGCGTTTCCACACCTCTCCACTTTCCCTTCACAAATGTTAGCTTCTCTGAAGCCTTCCCTGGCTCACTTCCCAATCAACGCAGAACCCTACCATCTGGGGTCTCTTTGTTCATACTCAGCCCACCTTGGCCCACTGCTTGACACCAGCTCTGTGTGTGTGTGTGTGTGTGTGTGTGTGTGTGTGTGTGTGTGTGTTCATGTCCATGTCCTCCACTTAGTGTAACTCTTGTGAGTAGACAACATTTTGAGTTGCCCCTCTGTAACTGAGGCGTCCAGAATCTGTTGTCTTGGACTTCTCCATTGGCGTGAAGTCACTCTGAAATTATCTGCTCCTCCATAGGATGCTTCTGAACAGAGTTTGATGCATTTTACAAGAGGTCCGTATGTACCAATCACTGTGCCAAGAGCATAAGCATTACAAAGAGCAAAAGACTTGGGTGCTGCCCTCAAGAGATTGCTAATCGGGTATTGGAAAGACAAGACACAATGCACCTAGACCGACCAGGAGGGAAAGCTGGCAGTCTGTAGTTCACCTGCCTCCTAAGGAGAAAAGGAGGAAGGCCCAATGGAGGCCTTGGTTTTTCTGAGCATCCAGTTGGAAACTGATACTTGATTTGAAAGAAGGCGTTGGGAAAACTGACCAGGAAAAGTGAAAGCTAGTTGTCTGTCCCCTTAAAATGGGAGAAGTTGGCTGAGGAGCATCATTTAGAGTCCTGCTTTCTTTGGCCCCCACGGGTGTGTTGGGAGGGGCAGGGTGAGCCCCAAGGGTTCCTTGGCTCTCAAGAGAAACGAGGCCGCAGCCTGCCTTCGAGTTCTATCAGCAGACAGAGCAGGGTGCTGGCTGAGAGGCTGCTGGGTGCCGGGGAGCACTCAGAGCCGAGCTCCCAATCCCTTGGCCCCTCCATTCTTGATCTTATTGCTGAACTGACCATTGGTGGCCCCTGCTCGGTGGAACCGTGCTCTTTGGGTCTACTGGAAGTTAACACTGTGTGCTGGGAGGACAAACCGCAGTGAAGACTGAAACCTGAAACCCTGTGTGTGCAGAGAGCTGGGCTGACACCGGGGTGAGGGCAGTCCCTTTCTAAACGTGTGCTTTACCAGGAGGTGGCACACATGAGGCTTCTCCTTTGCTCTCTTGTGTGGGCGACCCAGAACAATGTGGCCCTTCCTTATAAACCACTTCATCCATGACTAACTTTTTTTTTTTAAGAAGATAGGTTTATTGAATGTACTGCCAGGGCACTGGACTGGGCAGAAACCAAAGTACACCTACACATGGCTTTATTTCTGTTGTTGAGGTCATGTCCTCTTGCCCCCTGGCAGCAGGCCGGAACAGCCGAATCAGCCTAATCAGCCTGAGGCCCCAGAGGAAGCACTAACCCCTTGTGGGTCCTGCTGGCACGTGGTGATGTATTGTGTCCCCCAATATTGTGCACCCTAATAAAGTTTATCTGAGGATCAGAGGAAAAAGTCAGCCACTATATTAAACATAGAAGTCAGGCAATGGTAGCACCCGCCTTTAATCCTAGCATTCAGGAGTCAGAGATCCATCTGGATCTCTGTGAGTTCAAGGCCACACTGGGGAACAGAGCCAGGCATAGTGATACATGCCTTTAATCCCAGCACTAACCATAGAGGTCTGGAGGTCTGTATAGATAGACAGGAAGTGATATAGCTGGGCAGAGAGAGGAAATGAGATGGCAGAACAGAAAGGCATACGGGTATGGGTATACAGGAGTAGCTCTCTTTGGAGACTGAGGGCTGGTAAGATGAGGTTGGTGTGGCTTTTCCTATTCCTTTGATCTGTCAGGTTTTAACCCCAATATCTGGCTCTGGGTTTTGTTTTTTTATTAATAAGACCAGTTAACAATTTTTCCTACACTGGGGCCTTTGGATCAGCTGTTCTGGAGGACAGTGATAAAATGAAGGCCCAAGCTAGAGTGGAGGCATAAAATAGTGCCCACCTCCCAGGCTGCAGAGGCCAACCTGACTTAGAGAAGGGAGGCTGCACCAGGAATCAAAACCCAGCTTCCTACCGTTCTCTGCTCTGGGTCTGGCCTCAGGCACTGTGTTCCGGATGTCATCTCTCATTTGCCTGTCACAGCCTTCTTCCTTTGGAACATCATGAGGATATATTGCTCCTGCTCAGATTCCATTTCCACATGGCCGTGTGGGCGTAGGGAAAGTTCAGTTCTCGGTGCCTCAGTTTCCACATGTAGGTAATGACGTAAGTTCATTGTGTCAATAGGTTATATATGTACAGCCCTTGGACCACACTTGCCCAAGGCCAGTCCCTTATGACCTTGACACTTTGAGGGCCTCTCTTCTCAACCACCTTTCTATCATGGTGGACAGCAACCCTGTCCATCCCAGAGCACAAACCACACACTTGGACGTCTCTGATGTCTTGTAACCTATCTGACATTTCTCAAGTCTGTCCAGCTCTTCTCAACTCACCATGACTACCCCAGAAGTCCCCTGCTACAACACCCCCCACATCCCTCCTCCATCCCTCCAGACCCACCCACTGCAGCAGACCGCCAAGGGCTGCTTGAGATATAGAGATGATCCTGTTCCTCTGCTGGACTCTGTTCTTACGGTAACCGCTAGCACCTCAGGATCCCAGAAAAACAGCCTTAGAATAGCAAGGCAGCTCACCGTCTCCTAACAGGTAGACTGGGGCATGGCTCCCCCTTCCCCTGTGCCCAGTCTCTGGCTTTATCTATAGCTTCCTGTGGCGAGCCACACGAATATGAAATAGAAAGTCCAGCTGTATATAATAAGCTATACTTTGACCGAGCAAGGGTTCGTCAAGTGGGAAGCCATTTATTACAGAATATTTGGTGTTATACAGCTTTAATATTCAGCTGTGTCTTGCTATGAATTCCTTGTGCTCATAATTCTCCTAGAACGTGTGTGTGTGTGTGTGTGTGTGTGTGTGTGTGTGTGTACCTTCGTCTCAGGCATATACGCTCAAAGTACTTGGATAAGGTCACTCAGGCAGAGCCTTCTGCTTCTGAGCTCCCTGCTCCCTGCTCCCTTTTTAGCATTTGCAAATTTCCCCTTTAGCTAGCCCCAAACAAAGCTTTGAAAACTCTTGTAGAGTTTTCTGAGAGCCAGGGGTAAGGAGCCAGGAAGGACAGATGGAGGACTAAGGAACAGAGGACAAAAATGAGGTCAAAAGCACAAGGGCTTAGTTATTACTGGGGCTACTCAGGACAGAAAAAGTGGGTGCAGAGAGGAACTGAGACTCAGGACGGAACTGAGGTGTAGAGGGAGAATTTTGTCAGAGAGGAATAAAGTAACAGACAAAGAGCTTGGTGTATCTAGATTCATTTTCCTGCAGTTAGTAGCGTCTCTCCTGGGCTGCTGGGAAGGAAATTAAGAGGCAGGACCTCAGATTTCTGAAAGCTCCCTGTGCATTCCAGAGGAAAAAGCATCCTTTATCTATGAAATAAAATTCCTCCCTCTTCGGCCAGAGTGAGCCCACAGAGGCAATGTGCCCATTCCCGAACCTAGCAACAGTACGCACTGAATCCTTCTGTTCCCTGCTCCTGGTGGAAAATGAATCCTTTAGCCCAAAAATACATTGAAGTCATGCTAGACTGTATTGGTATTTGTGGTGGTTTGAAAGAAAATGGCCCCCAAAGGGTGTGGCACTATCAGGAGGTGTGGCTTTGTTGGAGGAAGTGAGTCACTGTGGGGGCGGGCTTTGAGGTCTTTTTCTCAAGCTTCACTCAGTGTGGCAGTCAGTTGACTTCCTGCTGCCTGCAAGATGTAGCGCTCTCAGTTCCAGCACCACATCTGCCTGCCTGCCGCCACACTCCCATCATGATGATAATGGACTGAACCTCGGAAACTGTAAGTGAGACCACAATTAAATGCTTTCTTTATAAGATTTACCGTGGTCATGGTGTCTCTTCACAGCAATAAAAACCTACCTAAGACTATCAAAACCGAAAAGTTTGCCTCAATGATGCTCCAGTCTGAAGAGTGTGAAGGGGCTGAAGTGTCACACAGTCGTCAGCAGTGGGTCCAGGACCAGAGACCCCAAGGCCTTGGCCCCATGGGAACAGGCCACAGGAGCTGAGCGCTGTAGCAGCCCCGTGAAAGACTTGGAATGGTGGGGGCTGAAGGACAAGGAGCCTATCTGGGCTCTCATTCTACCCATGTTTCCTCCCTAAAAATAAACCTGATCACTACAAAGACCGACAACAGGCATGCAGCGGCTGTGCACGGTGGTGTCCACACGGTGACAGCCACAGCAGCCAACAGGTGGAGGTAATGCAGCTATCTCCCCAGAGATGAGCGTACAAAATGTCATGGGTTTTACGAAGAACTGCAAGAAAGACAGCCCTGGACACATGCATCGAGAGTCCCAGCTACCTGGGGGGCTGAGATGGATCACGTGAGCCCGGGAGACCTGGATCAGCATGGGTAACATAGTGAGACCCTGACCCCCCAGATAGACTTGCAAACAAGAGCCAAGGAAAGAAACTCTCACGAACGCTGCAGCTCAGCTAGATCTCCAAGGTGTTAGAAGTGAAATAAGCCACACACTAAAAAGCAAGTATTGTATGACTTCCCTTAACTCAGCTACCTAAGTTAGTCAAGTGCACTGAGACACAGAGTGGTGGCTGCCAGGGCTAAGAGATGGAGGGAGCTGCATGGAAAGCGATGCACAGAGGTCCAGTGACTCAGAAGGTCTGGGGACAGGAGGGGATAGTTGCATAACTCTGAACTTAACCCAGTGAACTGTACGGTTAAAATAGTTAAGGTAGGTTATATGTCATATACAACTTATTAAGCCAGATGTGGCCAGCGCACCTGCACTTGGGAGGCTGAGGCAGGAGTACAGAGAGACCAGCCTGGGCTACCTAGTGAGAGACTGAGAATTAGACAGACTCCCTGGTAGGTAGACAGGTAAGGAGAGGGTCCATGGCCCCCATTAGCTCATATATTTGAATGCTTGGTCATTAGGGAGTGGTGCTACTTGATAAGGATTAGAAGGTGTGGCCTTGTTGGAGGAGGTGTGGCCTTGTTGGAGCAGGTGCGTCATTGGCTTTGGTTTTTCAGATGTTCAAGCCAGGCCCAATGTTTCTGTCTTCTTGCTGCCTTTGGATCTGCATGTAGAACTCTTAGGTACCATGTCTGCCATGCTCCGGCCATGTTTCCCACCATGATGATGATGGACTAAACCTCTAAACTGTAAGCCAGCCCCAATTGCATGCTTTTCTTCATAAGTGTTGCTGTGGTCATGGTGTCTCTTCACAGCAATAGAAACCCTAACTAATAAGACACTAGGTAATGAAGGTATCAAATTGTCAAGATGGCCAGCTCCTTCCTCACCCTACTTGAGACAAAAGCCTGGCAGCTTAAAACAAAGGCCTTGTAGGCTTTTTGCGCCCCCTAGCAGGCCCCTGCTGTGGACTGGCTCAACAAATTCAAATCCTCTTCGGGTCACCCAACAGTTCTGGGCCAATCAACCTGTCTTCAAACTGACCAGCTCTAAAGTAGGGGAGGAAAGTCTTCCGAGGCATTAACCCCCCGGCCCTCAAGAAGCGACTGGACCTTCAGTTTTGCAGAGGGTCTTTTCTCCTTGTGTCTGCTGCATGTGCGTGCTTCCTCGTCCCTAGTAAAAACACCTTTCCCCAACTAATGATTCTGCCTGAGGTGAGTGCTTGAGGTTTCTCTGCTGTTTCCTGCTGTGCTCCAGAGTTTTCCTTTTAATTCGTTAACTGGCAGAGAAAATGAATCCTATCAAGACCCCTAGACTGTATCACCTATTTATAGATGGATGGACGGGTGGATGGATGGGTGGATGGGTGGATGGATGGGTGGATGGGTGGATGGATGGGTGGATGGGTGGGTGGATGGTGGATGGATGGATGGATGGATGGATGATGATGGGTGGATGGTTGGATGGGTGAGTGGTGGATGGGTGGATGGGTGGATGGATGGATGGGGTGGGTGGATGGGTGGATGGGTGGATGGATGGGTGGATGGGTGGGTGGATGGATGGGTGGGTGGATGGGTGGATGGATGGATGGATGGATGGATGATGGATGGGTGGATGGGTGGGTGGGTGAGTGGGTGGATGGATGGGTGGATGGATGGGTGGGTGGGTGGGTGGATGGTGGGTGGATGGATGGATGGTGGGTGGGTGGGTGATGGATGGATGGATGGATAGATAGGTAGATAGATAGACAAATGAATAAAATGGTAGCTGATTGGTCTACTTATATTAAAGATACATTTTTATTGATATACTTTTTTATTTGTTTGTTTATTTTGAAACAAAGCTTCATGTAGCCTTTGCTGGCTTTGAATTTACTATAGCCAAGGATGGCCTTGAGTTTCCTGATCTTCCTGTTGTCCAATTCAGAGGAAACTCCATTTCCCCTAATTCTGGCAGTTAGACAAAAGCCAGCATTCCTCAGGGACTTGTGCAGCCAGGTCCTTTTCATCAAAAGGTGACATTTCTCTTACTGACAGAGGGACAAATGGCTATCTATAGAGCTTGTTAGCATACATGCTGGCCTCCAGGCTCCCTCAGTATCACAAGTACTGTTACACATTCTCCAGTCCATGCTGGCTTCCTGGCTCTTCTCACTCCCTCCCTCCCGAAACGCCTTCCATCAGGCTCCCCCGGGCTTCCCTCCCCCGGGCTTCAGTCTCCTTATAACCCTGCTGTCTTGGCTATGCTTCCTCTTCTTTGGTTCCTCACCCACCTTGTCTTCCCCTCTCCGTTTCTCTCTCTCTCTTTCTCTGTCTCCCCCCTCTCCCTCTCTCTTACCCCTCCCCCATCTTTATTCCTCTCCCTTTGCTCTGCTACTGTTTCAGGACCAGGTCGAGTCTGCTGGCCATGCTCAGTGTCCCACTTCCTCTCTGCTCGGGACTCTTCCAGATGCCTCTGGCTGTACTCGCTCTCATATCTGCAATAAAATCTGCCCCCAACCACACCATGGAGGGGCTGTGCCAGTTTATATGCCTGCCTCTGCCTCCCAAGTGCTTGGATTACAGGCAGGTGCCGCCACACCCAACTTGATCCAGCGGTAGGGGTGGTAGTGGTGGCGGTTTCTGTCATGTGGCCTCCTGAGGACAGAACTCTCAAGGCAACCTAGGCATGAGGGAAAGTGGCCACCTTCCTGCCTGGTCCGGTGTGATCCCGATGCCACCCCAAAGTCTCTGAGGCAGGCAGGCTGTATCACGACAGCCAGTTTCTGAAGTCTGTTTACTGCAGGGGACTGGCAGGTAGGGGACTTTCCTTTGGCCAGACAATAAAACAGAGGAAACTAAGCTGTCCCTGATCCGTGGATGGAAATTGTCCTTTCATACTTCTTTTCCTGAGTGTTGTCCCTCCCGCCTCAGGCTGCCAGGAAGTTGATGGAACAGCTGTCCCCAGCTGGGTGTGACCATCAATTTATCATCTCTCCTCATCCCATTCCCACAACCTCCCTCCCCACTCACCCCCACCCCACCCCCGCTGAAAATGCCCGAGCACAGTCTCCTATTTTAAGAGCTAAATTCCCTGTCGGCATAGCAACGTGGAGGCTGTAACTCTTGTCAGTTGGTGCTGGGATGGAGGCCGCAGCTGGCCTGCAGCAGAGGGCAGATCCAGCCGCTTATGCACACACAGACATCTCCACCTCGTCTTCTTTGCCCATTTTTCAATCCTTTAAAAATGTGAAAACCACCTTTAGATTGCTAAAACATTTAAAAAAAAAAAAATCCTATCTATGGAAAAGGAACGATTGAGTAATTTTATCTCCAAGTCTATACACATTTATTCATTACACTTTAACAATTTATGTTCTTCAGGTACTTCAAACTTAGGTTACACAGTGAGGGTTTTTTCCTTTGCCAAGCGTGACGGCACACACACACCTGTAAGCCTAGCACTTGGAGCTGTGGGCAGAAGGATCGGAAGCTCAAGGACAGCCTCTGCTACATAATAAGTTCTAGGCCAGCCTGGACCACACAAAACCTTGTGTTAAGATTTTGTGGTGGGGGCTTCGAGATGTGAGCAGGAGCTGCCTGCCACTCTTCGGTCGGGATCGTGGGGTTCTGCTTCACCAGCCACAGTGTTAACCACGCTTACACCGTCTACACGGGAAAGGAAAAATATGAAAATGAAGATCTGATAAAGTATGACTGGCCTGAAGATATTTGGTCTCACATGGACAAACGCTCCTTGTCTCATGTATACCTTCAATTATAAACGGGAGAGACAGCTGGATGGTGGTGGTGCACCCGCTCAGGAGGCAGAGGCA